>NC_091349.1:21423815-21498815 GCF_038502225.1 Cherax quadricarinatus
GATGATGGATGTGGTACTTGAAAACCTCATGCATCAACATGTCAGGGACACAACCAGAGAGAGAGAGGGGAGGATGAGCCAGCAAGACTGGATCTTGTGTTCACCCTGAGCAGTTCAGACATTGAGGACATCACTTATGAGAGGCCCCTTGGAGCTAGCGATCATGTGGTTCTGAGTTTTGACTATATAGTAGAGTTACAAGTGGAGAAGGTAACAGGAACTGAAGGGGACAGGCCAAACTATAAAAGGGGGACTACACAGGTATGAGAAACTTCCTGCAGGAGGCAGTGGGACAGAGAAATGGTAGGAAAATCAGTAAACGAGATGATGGAATATGTGGCAACAAAGTGCAAGGAGGCAAAGGAAAGTTTTGTTCCCAAGGGAAACAGAAATAATAGGAAGACCAAAACGAGTCCTTGGTTTACCCGAAGGTGTAGGGAGGCAAAACTAAGTGCAACAGAGAATGGAAAAGGTACAGGAGGCATAGGACCCAGGAAAACAAGGAGATTAGTAGAAGTGCCAGAAACGAGTATGCACAGATAAGGAGGGAGGCCCAGCGACAGTATGAAAACGACATAGCATCGAAAGTCAAATCTGACCCGAAACTGCTGTATAGCCACATTAGGAGGAAGACAACAGTCAAGGACCAGGTGATAAGGCTGAGGAAAGAAGGTGGAGAACTCACAAGAAACGATCAAGAGGTATGCGAGGAGCTCAACACGAGATTTAAGGAAGTATTTACAGTAGAGACAGGAAGGACTCTGGGGGAACAGACCAGATGGGGACACCAGCAAGGAATACACCAACAAGTGTTGGACGACATACATACAGATGAGGAGGAGGTGAAGAAACTGCTAAGGGACATCGATACCTCAAAGGCAATGGGACCGGACAACATCTCCCCGTGGGTCCTTAGAGAGGGAGCAGATATGTTGTGCGTGCCACTTACCACAATCTTCAACACATCCCTGGAAACTGGGCAACTACCTGAGGTATGGAAGACGGCAAATGTAGTTCCCATTTTTAAAAAAGGAGACAGAAAAGAGGCACTAAACTATAGACCTGTGTCATTGACGTGTATAGTATGCAAAACTATGGAGAAGATTATCAGGAGGAGAGTGGTGGAGCACCTGGAACGGAACAGGAGTATAAATGCCAACCAGCACGGATTCACGGAAGGCAAATCCTGTGTCACAAACCTTCTGGAGTTTTATGATAAAATAACAGAAGTAAGACAAGAGAGAGGGGTGGGTTGATTGCATCTTCTTGGACTGCAAGAAGGCCTTTGACACAGTTCCTCACAAGAGATTAGTGCAGAAGCTAGAGCATCAGGCGCATATAACAGGAAGGGCACTGCAATGGATCAGAGAATACCTGACAGGGAGGCAACAACGAGTCATGGTACATAATGATGTATCACAGTGGGCACCTGTGACGAGTGGGGTCCCACAGGGGTCGGTCCTAGGACCAGTGCTATTTTTGGTATATGTGAACGACATGACGGAAGGGTTAGACTAAGAAGTGTCCCTGTTTGCAGATGATGTGAAGTTAATGAGGAGAATTAAATCTGATGAGGACCAGGCAGGACTTCAAAGAGACCTGGACAGACTGGACACCTGGTCCAGCAAATGGCTTCTCGAATTTAATCCTGCCAAATGCAAAGTCATGAAAATAGGGGAAGGGCACAGAAGACCACAGACAGAGTATAGGCTAGGTGGCCAAAGACTGCAAACCTCACTCAAGGAGAAAGATCTTGGGGTGAGTATAGCACCGAGCATGTCTCCGGAAGCACACATCAATCAGATAACTGCTGCAGCATATGGGCGCCTGGCAAACCTGAGAACAGCATTCCGATACCTTAGTAAGGAATCATTCAAGACACTGTACACCGTGTATGTCAGGCCCATACTGGAGTATGCAGCACCTGTTTGGAACCCGCACTTGATAAAGCACGTCAAGAAACTAGAGAAAGTACAAAGGTTTGCGACAAGGTTAGTTCCAGAGCTAAGGGGAATGTCCTATGAAGAAAGATTAAGGGAAATCGGCCTGACGACACTGGAGGACAGGAGGGTCAGGGGAGACATGATAACGACATATAAAATACTGCGTGGAATAGACAAGGTGGACAAAGACAGGATGTTCCAGGGAGGGGACACAGAAACAAGAGGCCACAATTGGAAGTTGAAGACACAAATGAGTCAGAGAGATAGTAGGAAGTATTTCTTCAGTCATAGAGTTGTAAGGCAGTGGAATAGCCTAGAAAATGACGTAGTGGAGGCAGGAACCATACACAGTTTTAAGACGAGGTTTGATAAAGCTCATGGAGCGGGGAGAGAGAAGGCCTAGTAGCAACTGGTGAAGAGGCGGGGCCAGGAGCTAGGACTTGACCCCTGCAACCACAAATAGGTGAGTACAAATAGGTGAGTACACACACACACACACATACACAAACTCATACACACACACGCACACACACTCATACACACACACACACACACTCATACACACACACACACTCATACACACACATCCATACATAGCTTTAAGCAGAGGTATGATAAAGCTCACGGCTCAGGGAGAGTGACCTAGTAGCGATCAGTGAAGAGGCGGGGCCAGGAGCTCGGACTCGACCCCCGCAACCTCAACTAGGTGAGTACAACTAGGTGAGTACACACACACTCATATACACTCATACACATACACACACACACACAAACACATACACAAACACACACACACACACACACACACACACACACACACACACACACACACACACACATAAACACACACACACACACACACACACACACACACACACACACACACACACACACACACACACACACACACATGCACACATGTGGTAATGCTTTATTTACAGCTAGCAAAGTCAGGGTATTTCTCCAGAATGGTCTGCAATATACCACTGTGGATAAAGTACTTTGCCATTTTTTGAACATTTATGAGCGAGTTGTTTCTAAATTCATTAATTTTATCACACTCCAGTACATAATGTCGAGGGTGTGACAATAGTCCATCTGGCAAAGTTTACATTTCGTTTGGTCTACTTCTGGTGGTTGTGATTTAACCTGCCAAAGATACTTGTAACCCAGCCGGAGCCGGGCAGTAGTGACATCCAAGAGTCTGCTTATTTTGTTGGATGCACCATAGACATGTGGCTCCTCCTGCATGATAGAATGATGATAGATGGACTCACTGGTGTCAATCTCCCTGAGCCTTAAGTCCATAAAATTCAGTTGAAGCTCTTTTCGTATTATTGTTCTCAAACTACTACCTGACAAGCCAAGATTGTAATCTACTCCCTCTTTGAAAGCATACAGCTTTGCCAATTTATCAGTTCTATCATGCATCTGAAGACCAATGTGAGATGGAATCCACAGCATGTGCACTCTGACTCCACTGTCCACAATCCTACCATACCTGTGTCTGACTTCTGACACAAGCATGCAACAATTTATGCTTAATGAGTTGAGAGCATTTATGGATGACAGAGAATACACGGATTCTCCAACACCCAAAACATTCTTAATCATGTACTAGCCTCGTGTCAGGACCTGGGGTTGATAATCTCTACTGATAAAACAAAGATACTCAATAGGCGTCCTCCTCGACAGAGAGGCACAGTTCGTCAGATCCAATTGCATGATGGGTCTCTTCTAGAATATGTAAGCAGATACAGGTATCTAGGTTTTGAGGTTCCACTACTTGGACCTGTTGCAACAAGACTTTGTCGCCAATACAAAGAACGACTAAGAGCACTTAGAGTTGTGGCAGGGCTTCACCCCAGGTATGGTGCTAATGTTAAAATTGTGAAAATGATGTGTCTTGCTTATATTAGATCATTGGTTGATTATGCTGCGCCACTACTTGCTCTTGTGTCTGACTGGAAGCTTGGAGGGCTGGAAAAACTGCAGAACGAAGCAATGAGGATCATTTTAGGATGCCCTCGTACTGCCAAAATTTTAAATATGCAAAAAGTCACACAGCACACACTCTCGCAAATTATTTACGCTGATGGTTCTGTTCACCAATCCACTGGTGCAGCTGGTAGTGCTGCTGTTGTCGTACAGAGTGATGGCTCTCTTAAAGAAATTGGAGCATGCATCAATAATTGGGCCTCTACCCTTCAGACAGAACTGTTTGCCATACTCCTTGCACTGAAATGCATCTATGTATCAAAGATTGACAGTTTAATTGAAAACATGGGACCAGGAAATTGGCATTCACGGCGGCCTAAGGATTAATATAGGCGTCACTTCATAATAGGAAGTGTCGTAACTGTTCCTGGTGAAGAGTGAGGGAACATGATTTACGGGACCACTGTAAAAGGGTGGTAAAATTAGTGAATAATGGTTCGACCGGGGGTGACTTGTGCGCGGCCATGGTGTGTGTCCAGGGGAAATACCTGTGAGTTAATCCTCACTCATCGGTCTCAGATCTTAATGGAGTGACCTCTAATATGTTCAATAATTATGAGACATTAAATTGTCTTGTGAATTGTAATGGAATCAGTGATAATAACACTAAGTTAAGGAATCGTTGAAGCGATATGAGCTGCCATACCCAGAGTGTGTGTGCACATGTTTACCTTGTTGTTCCTGTCTCGAGGATAGTGAAGTTTTTATGGAGTCACGACTTCTAAACTGGGACATACCAACGGATACCTCGTCCTGCTGGAATAAGAACCCTGTCGGTGTAGCAGGACATTGAAATGAGATGGTGAATGGAGGAAATAAGGAGCATCAATTGCCCACAGCTAAGTAACCTTTCTAGTTATAGCAGACTGATACTGGCCAGTTAGGTATGTTGTAATTGGATAGGTTATGGGTGATCCAGCTACATCAAGTGACCACCAGAGAATATCTGGTAAGTGGTGAGATTATGTACAAGTGTTTTTCCTTGATGGATATATCCATGTGTAACCTATCCCCCCCTTCATTCAGTTACACTAATATAATCTATAGAGTCCACAATTAATTAGTAGCGCCGTACTTGTGGGTGCTATCCAATCTATACTGGTCTCGGATAGATATGAATAAGATTGTGAGGTCGAAGGAACCACCTGCCGTGACCAGGGGTGGTTAAGTTTTCTCACATGTCTACATGGGGTGACTACGGTAAACAATATGGTTGTCTCCCAATGAGGTTACTTGTATGCGTGTAATGTTGAGGTACGTACAGGTAATCACCAATACAAAATTTTCCACAACCAAGATAATTATTCTTTATCAAGGTTACAGAGACAAGTAGGAATTTTAGGACACCTAGGTCACAAGAAATGTCCCCCTTCAATACCTACGATAATCTATCTCTCCACATGTCACTCTGGACCTACATTAATTTCAAATGAAATATACATCACCAGGAATTCTGGTAAACACATTAATATAAATATGTGGATTTTATATTAAGTTTAAAATGTGAATACATGTACATTGAAGGAGAATTTATAATAATAAGACTCACCAATTAGTCTGGAGATTACGGTGAGTCATCCTCAAAACTTCCCTGCCTAAACTATGAAGAAAATACTGGTCAGAATTTCAACATAAATATACAACTTAGCTGGGGTTCAAAAGCTGTCCTGTCCATCTGCTTAATGCTCATGTTATACAGGACTGCAAATCCAACAATTTCGGCTCCTATTTGGGAAGTTTCAACCACACTTTAACTTCCAGAGCGACGAAATTTATGCACATTTCACTAGCGTGCTTTTACCCCATTGCAAGCAATGGCATCTCTCCCCCAGCGATGCTCACCCATAGCTGGTTCTTTATTTATTTACAAATTAATTTTTATTACCTACAATATAATCCATCAATTTACATACAAAATACATTGTATTTCTGGAAAATTTGCAGTGTTTTGCTACAGGTACAATAAGGGGCTATGGTGGCCTGGTGGGCTGGTGGCTAAAGCTCTCGCTTCACACGGTGAGGGCCTGGGTTCGATTCCCAGCCAGAGTAGAAACATTTGGCATGTTTCTTTCCACTTGTTGTCTATGTTCCCCATCAGTAAAATGGGTACCTGGGTGTTAGTCGACTGGTGTGGGTCGCATCCTGGGACACTTACCTGGAGTTTACCTGGAGAGAGTTTCGGGGGTCAACGCCCCCGCGGCCCGGTCTGTGACCAGGCCTCCTGGTGGATCAGCGCCTGATCAACCAGGCTGTTGCTGCTGGCTGCACGCAAACCAACGTACGAGCCACAGCCCGGCTGATCAGGAACTGTCTTTAGGTGCTTGTCCAGTGCCAGCTTGAAGACTGCCAGGGGTCTGTTGGTAATCCCCCTTATGTGTGCTGGGAGGCAGTTGAACAGTCTCGGGCCCCTGACACTTATTGTATGGTCTCTTAACGTGCTAGTGACACCCCTGCTTTTCATTGGGGGGATGGTGCATCGTCTGCCAAGTCTTTTGCTTTCGTAGTGAGTGATTTTCGTGTGCAAGTTTGGTACTAGTCCCTCTAGGATTTTCCAGGTGTATATAATCATGTATCTCTCCCTCCTGCGTTCCAGGGAATACAGGTTTAGAAACCTCAAGCGCTCCCAGTAATTGAGGTGTTTTATCTCCGTTATGCGCGCCGTGAAAGTTCTCTGTACATTTTCTAGGTCGGCAATTTCACCTGCCTTGAAAGGTGCTGTTAGAGTGCAGCAATATTCCAGCCTAGATAGAACAAGTGACCTGAAGAGTGTCATCATGGGCTTGGCCTCCCTAGTTTTGAAGGTTCTCATTATCCATCCTGTCATTTTTCTAGCAGATGCGATTGATACAATGTTATGGTCCTTGAAGGTGAGATCCTCCGACATAATCACTCCTAGGTCTTTGACGTTGGTGTTTCGCTCTATTTTGTGGCCAGAATTTGTTTTGTACTCTGATGAAGATTTAATTTCCTCATGTTTACCATATCTGAGTAATTGAAATTTCTCATCGTTGAACTTCATATTGTTTTCTGCAGCCCACTGAAAGATTTGGTTGATGTCCGCCTGGAGCCTTGCAGTGTCTGCAATGGAAGACACTGTCATGCAGATTCGGGTGTCATCTGCAAAGGAAGACACGGTGCTGTGGCTGACATCCTTGTCTATGTCGGATATGAGGATGAGGAACAAGATGGGAGCTAGTACTGTGCCTTGTGGGACAGAGCTTGTCACCGTAGCTGCCTCGGACTTTACTCTGTTGACGACTACTCTCTGTGTTCTGTTAGTGAGGAAATTATAGATCCATCGACCGACTTTTCCTGTTATTCCTTTAGCGCGCATTTTGTGCGCTATTACGCCATGGTCACACTTGTCGAAGGCTTTTGCAAAGTCTGTATATATTACATCTGCATTCTTTTTGTCTTCTAGTGCATTTAGGACCTTGTCGTAGTGATCCAGTAGTTGAGACAGACAGGAGCGACCTGTTCTAAACCCATGTTGCCCTGGGTTGTGTAACTGATGGGTTTCTAGATGGGTGGTGATCTTGCTTCTTAGGACCCTTTCAAAGATTTTTATGATATGGGATGTTAGTGCTATTGGTCTGTAGTTCTTTGCTGTTGCTTTACTGCCCCCTTTGTGGAGTGGGGCTATGTCTGTTGTTTTTAGTAACTGAGGGACGACCCCCGTGTCCATGCTCCCTCTCCATAGGATGGAAAAGGCAGACATGCGGAGCATAACAAGGGGCTTTCTATATAGTAGTATGTCACTGTTGTCAGCTAGGACTGTATACCATGTACATGTACTTGTAGTAAATAAAGATATTATTATTATTATTATTATTATTATTATTATTATTATTATTATTATTATTATTAAGAGTAAGTGCTGGTACAATGAGAGCAAGTGCTGGTACAATAAGAGCAAGTGTTGGTACAATAAGAGCAACTGTTTGTACAATAACAGCAAGTGTTGGTACAATAATAGCAAGTGCCAGTACAATAAGAGCAATGGCTGGTACAATAAGAGCAAGTGCTGGTACAATAAGAGCAAGTGCTGGTACAATAAGAGCAAGTGCTGGCACAATAAGAGCAAGTGCTGGTACAATAAGAGCAAGTACTGGTACAATAATAGCAAGTGCTGGTACAATAAGAGCAAGTGCTGGTACAATAACAGCAAGTGTTGGTACAATAATAGCAAGTGCCGGTACAATAAGAGCAATTACTGGTACAATAAGAGCAAGTGCTGGTACAATAAGAGCAAGTGTTGGTACAATAAGAGCAAGTGTTGGTACAATAAGAGTAAGTGTTGGTACAATAAGAGCAAGTGTTGGTACAATAAGAGCAAGTGCTGGTACAATAAGAGCAAGTGTTGGTACAATAAGAGCAAGTGTTGGTACAATAAGAGCAAGTCCTGGTACAATAAGAGCAAGTGCTGGTACAATAAGAGCAAGTTCTGGTACAATAAGAACAAGTGTTGGTGCAATAAGAGCAAGTGCTCGTACAATAAGAGCAAGTGCTGGTACAATATGAGAAATTGCTGGTACAATAAGAGCAAGTGTTGGTACAATAAGAGCAAGTGCTGGTACAATATGAGCAAGTGCTGGTACAATAAGGGCAAGTGCTGGTACAATAAGAGCAAGTGTTGGTACAATAAGATCAATTGCTGGCACAATAAGAGCAATTGCTTGTGCAATAAGAGCAAGTGCTGGTACAATAAGAGCAAGTGCTGGTACAATAAGAGCAAGTGTTGGTACAATAAGAGCAAGTGCTGGTACAATAAGAGCAAGTGTTGGTACAATAAGAGCAAGTGTTGGCACAATAATAGCAAGTGTTGGTACAATAATAGCAAGTGCTGGTACAATAAGAGCAAGTGCTGGTAAAATAATAGCAAGTGCTGGTACAATAAGAGCAAGTGCTGGTACAATAAGAGCAAGAGCTGGTACAATAAAAGCAAGTGCTGGTACAATATATCAAACTTACCATTTCTATCCAAAATCTTTGAGAAACTCGTGCACAGGAGATTATATTAATTTATAACGGCACAAAACATGCTCATCCCATGCCAATTTGGATTCAGAAAAAAATAAAAGCACTAATGATGCAATTATCAAAATAAGGAATATCCACTAGGAATTTTTATTGACCTAAGAAAAGCTTTTGACACAGTAGACCACGGCAAACCAACAGATACAGATACTAATGCCGGAAAAAAATCCCCCCCCCCAGTACCAACAATACCACCAGTCCGATAACATTCTTCTTTGCAAATATACAGGGTCTAAAGCCAGCAACAAACAACAAAATACCTTTCATCCGTGGACTGCTTGCAGAGGCAAAGGCAATGTTCGCGGCTTTCACTGAGACCCACATAAGGGATCACTTGGACAACGAAATATGGATCCCAGGTTACAACCTATACAGATGTGACAGAGTGAACAGGCAAAAGATGGGGGGGGTTAGCCTGTACATTGCAGAGTCACTTGTTTGCACAGAACTGCTCAAATGATGTAGTGGAAGTTTTAGCAGTAAAGGTCGAGAACCAAAACCTAGTCATTTTGGTAGTCTACAAGCCTCCAGATGCAACATCCCAGCAATTCCAGGAACAGCTGTTAAAAATTGACCACTGTCTGGAAAATCTTCCAGCTCCTGCACCCAACATCTTGCTCCTGGGGGATTTCAACTTAAGGCACCTAAAATGGAGGAATATAGCAAATAATATTGTTGCAGTAATAACACCAGGAGGCAGCTCTGATGAAAACTCACACTCACACGAGCTTTTAAATCTCTGCACAAAATTAAATTTAAACCAGCAAATAATAGAGCCTACTAGACTGGAGAATACACTAGACCTCATCTTCACTAACAATGATGATCTGATAAGAAATGTCACCATATCAAAAACAATATACTCAGATCACAACATAATTGAGGTTCAGACATGTATGCGTGGAGCCCCAGACCGACATAATGAGACTAGTCACGAGGGAGCATTCACCAATTCAACTTCAATAACAAAAACATAAAGTGGGACCAAGTAAACCAAGTCCTAACCGATATAAGCTGGGAAGATATACTAAGCAACACAGACCCCAACTTATGCCTAGAACAGATTAACTTGGTGGCACTTGATGTATGCACAAGGCTTATTCCTCTAAGAAAAAGGAGGAGTAGCTGTAAAATAGAAAGAGACAGGCGCTCCCTTTACAGGTGACGGAAAAGAATAACAGAGCGGCTAAAAGAGGTCAATATATCTGAAATGCGTAGGGAGACACTCGTCAGAGAAATAGCAAGCATCGAACTTAAGCTAAAGGAATCTTATAGGAGTCAGGAATCGCGGGAAGAACTAAAAGCCATAAATGAAATCGAAAGAAACCCAAAGTATTTCTTCTCCTATGCCAAATCAAAGTCGAGAACAACGTCCAGTATTGGGCCCCTACTTAAACAAGATGGGTCCTACACAGATGACAGCAAGGAAATGAGTGAGCTACTCAAGTCCCAATATGACTCAGTTTTTAGCAAGCCGCTAACCAGACTGAGAGTCGAAGATCAAAATGAATTTTTTATGAGAGCCACAAAATTTGATTAACACAAGCCTATCCGATGTTATCCTGACGCCAAATGACTTCGAACAGGCGATAAATGACATGCCCATGCACTCTGCCCCAGGGCCAGACTCATGGAACTCTGTGTTCATCAAGAACTGCAAGAAGCCCCTATCACGAGCCTTTTCCATCCTATGGAGAGGGAGCATGGACACGGGGGTCTTCCCACAGTTACTAAAAACAACAGACATAGCCCCACTCCACAAAGGGGCCAGTAAAGCAACAGCAAAGAACTACAGACCAATAGCACTAACATCCCATATCATAAAAATCTTTGAAAGGGTCCTAAGAAGCAAGATCACCACCCATCTAGAAACCCATCAGTTACACAACCCAGGGCAACATGGGTTTAGAACAGGTCGCTCCTGTCTGTCTCAACTATTGGATCACTACGACAAGGTCCTAAATGCACTAGAAGACAAAAAGAATGCAGATGTAATATATACAGACTTTGCAAAAGCCTTCGACAAGTGTGACCATGGCGTAATAGAGCACAAAATGCGTGCTAAAGGAATAACAGGAAAAGTCGGTCGATGGATCTATAATTTCCTCACTAACAAAACACAGAGAGTAGTCGTCAACAGAGTAAAGTCCGAGGCAGCTACGGTGAAAAGCTCTGTTCCACAAGGCACAGTACTCGCTCCCATCTTGTTCCTCATCCTCATATCCGACATAGACAAGGATGTCAGCCACAGCACCGTGTCTTCCTTTGCAGATGACACCCGAATCTGCATGACAGTGTCTTCCATTGCAGACACTGCAAGGCTCCAGGCGGACATCAACCAACTCTTTCAGTGGGCTGCAGAAAACAATATGAAGTTCAACGATGAGAAATTTCAATTACTCAGATATGGTAAACATGAGGAAATTAAATCTTCATCAGAGTACAAAACAAATTCTGGATACAAAATAGAGCGAAACACCAACGTCAAAGACCTGGGAGTGATTATGTTGGAGGATCTCACCTTCAAGGACCATAACATTGTATCAATCGCATCTGCTAGAAAAATGACAGGATGGATAATGAGAACCTTCAAAACTAGGGAGGCCAAGCCCATGATGACACTCTTCAGGTCACTTGTTCTATCTAGGCTGGAATATTGCTGCACACTAACAGCACCTTTCAAGGCAGGTGAAATTGCCGACCTAGAAAATGTACAGAGAACTTTCACGGTGCGCATAACGGAGATAAAACACCTCAATTACTGGGAGCGCTTGAGGTTCCTAAACCTGTATTCCCTGGAATGCAGGAGGGAGAGATACATGATTATATACACCTGGAAAATCCTAGAGGGACTAGTACCGAACTTGCACACGAAAATCACTCACTACGAAAGCAAAAGACTTGGCAGACGATGCACCATCCCCCCAATGAAAAGCAGGGGTGTCACTAGCACGTTAAGAGACCATACAATAAGTGTCAGGGGCCCGAGACTGTTCAACTGCCTCCCAGCACACATAAGGGGGATTACCAACAGACAACTGGCAGTCTTCAAGCTGGCACTGGACAAGCACCTAAAGTCAGTTCCTGATCAGCCGGGCTGTGGCTCGTACGTTGGTTTGCGTGCAGCCAGCAGCGACAGCCTGGTTGATCAGGCGCTGATCCACCAGGAGGCCTGGTCACAGACCGGGCCGCGGGGGCGTTGACCCCCAGAACTCTCTCCAGGTAAACTCCAGGTAATGGCGACGAGTTATGGGATACCGGTGAATAGGAAAGGCGAGGAAGGGACATTCACCTCACTAGACACACGCAGTATGGGTGTAAGTGGCATGCGGGTCTTATAGTGCCATTTTCAAGGTCACCCAGCAGGCTTGAAATTAACACTGTACTCGGTATTAGAATGTTGAGAAACGAACCAGACACTGTCACAGTGAATCTTACCAAGTGTCTAGAGGTAAATACACACAGATCTAAATGGATTGTGAAAACGTGCAATTGCATTAAGTTTTATAACCTCCATGAACTGTATCACTGTAGGCAACAAGAGCATTTCACCCCTCCATGGAAGATGTGTTCATTTAATATCACATACCTACAAGTTCCTCCCAAGAAGCTCATTGCTAGTAATCCCTTCCTTAAATCTCTTGTTAGAGCAACTGCTCAAGAAGAAATTTCTCACCTAGCCGGTAGTAATAAGTTATCACAAGTTATATACACTGATGGATCTAAACAGGAGTCTTCTGGCAGGGCTGCATCTGCTCTTGTTGCCACCTCCCTAGTTAAGAACGATAATAAATTTGTTGAGTTAGGCATAAGAATTAACAACTGGGCGTCTACACTGCAAACTGAATTGTTTGCAATCCTAATGGCGCTAAAGCTAACCTATGACACTGAGCTTGACTCTATCATCATTACTGATTCTATGTCATCATTGAAGGCTCTTGGCTCATATAATGACTCCAACAACATGCTCATTGGGGAAGCCAGGTATAGATACTCAAAAATTAGGGAAAAAGGAATTAATGTACAATTGCTATGGATCCCATCACACATTGGATTACTCCTTCATGATAAAGTTGATATGTTAGCCAAGAAGAGTATCGAGAAGGAGAATGTAGAATATAACTTTGGTATAACTGTGTCTAGCATTAGGAATAATATTAGGAGAGAAGTAAATAATGAAAATGATTGTTATAGGAATGCAGTTAGAAGCCTGAGTAGATCTATAACCCGCTATGATAACATGAACGTAGATAAGTATGTTTATGGAGCAACTTGCAATGTGAACAGACTGACTGATGTTGTAGTGGCCAGGCTTAGGCTTGGTTATAAGTACTTCTGGCAGCTTGGGAGACACACAGATGATGATCAAACTAAATGTAAATTATGTGATCAGGCATATGGTCATTCTCTTGAACACTATGTGCTTAATTGTCCACTTATTGAGGAATACAGAGACAGACAGTATAATAACCTATGTGACATGTCAAGATATCTTATTAATGAAAATAAGATACCAGATATACTAAGCAAATTTCCTAAATTTGCTTGTAACACATAAGTGAACTATAGATATGTAGATATAAATCCATATGTATTCCTGTTAACCCTTTGGGGCCTAGTTCCTAGGCCTTTTGTGTATCCATATGCTCTCGCGCTACCGTCCACAGGATGGATATGGGGTGCACAATAAACTAGCCACTTCGGTGGCAAAATCTAAAAAAATCAATCCAGCAGGGCAGACATTCCTCACTCATTTTAAGCCTACGTAGGTACTGATGGTAGCACAATGTCCTAAGTCAGTGAAATCCACTCGTGCAAATAGTTACAACAAATCTGCAGCACTTCTAGCACAAACTTACTATGTTTATAGGTGAACCTCTGGCATGTCCCACTTAAAAAGTTAGTACTGCAATGCTCGTTAAATTGTTCTTAACTAAGCCACTACAGGAAACACTGGTATGCCAGCAGCACTGTAGAACGTATACGTAGACATGCTGGGCCTTGGAATGCTGCTTTCAAGCCTGCTTGAATGTGCTTGCTGAGCCCGTGTCAACCACTTGGATATTTGCTTGTAGCAGGCAGGTAGGCACACAGGAGACATATTCGTAAGATGAATGGAGTGCGGCACGGAGGACTGACACGGGCACTCAAGCATTTATGTGTCTGGCAAAAACCGCCTCTAGACCATAAGTAAATAGAGGCGAATGGCTGAGTTCCAAATAGAGGAAGGAGGGGAGACAGGCGAGGTGGAGTGAAGGTGTAGCCTCCTACAGCCACTTCAAATCAGGATGTTTGTGTTTCACTAGGTATATCACTAGTCACAGTTCACACATAAGAGTTCCAGCAGCAATTCAGCTGCGCTCCAACGATATTTGTTGCATGATGAGTTATCAGTCGGGTGAGATAAGCAGTTCTGACACTCGTCCTCTCCCCTCAACCACTCAGGCCTTACTGTGTCCGACTAAACCTTTACAAAAATTCAATGTATGTCAAAGGCCCTAAAATCTGGAACACCCTACCTGAAAACTCTAGAATTGCAGACACATTCATCACCTTCAAAACTACCATTAAAAAACATCTTATCTCCCTGATACACCCTGTCAACTAATTACACGAATACCACCTGGTGGTTCACACTTACACTCACTCACCCATTTGACCATAAACAGAAATATCAATCTCAATCTTAAAATAATGAATCCTAACTAGTCATAAGTTGGCCTGTGATACTCCAATACTGAAACTATGTATTGTGCCAAAACAAAAGCATTCACATTGCTAAACTCACAAACTAGTATTTAGTCACTTAGCCATAATACTAACTTACCTCATAATTTGTAATATTTTAAAATTAAGAATTAATCTAAGTCTGCAATGCTAGGTGTTCTAGTGGCCCCCTCTGTAATTAGTATTCTACTACAGTACATGTAAACCACACAACCAAATTCTGTAAACTCAGCAGTGTAATCCTTATAGAGAATAAACTTTGAATTTGAATTTGAATTTGAATTTGAATAAGAGCAAGTGCTGGTACAATAATAGAAAGTAATAGCAAGCTGGTACAATAAGAGCAAGAGTTCGTACAATAAGTGCAAGTCCTGGTACAATAAGAGCAAGTGCTGGTACAATATGAGCAAGAGCTGGTACAATAAGAGCAAGTGCTGGTACAATAAGAGCAAGAGCTGGTACAATAAGAGCAAGAGTTGGTACAATAAGAGCAAGAGCTGGTACAATAAGAGCAAGAGCTGGTACAATAAGAACAAGTGCTGGTACAATAAGAGCAAGAGCTGGTACAATAAGAGCAAGAGCTGGTACAATAAGAACAAGTGCTGGTACAATAAGAGCAAGAGCTGGTACAATAAGAGCAAGAGCTGGTACAATAAGAACAAGTGCTGGGACAATAAGAGCAAGAGCTGGTACAATAAGAGCAAGTCCTGGTACAATAAGAGCAAGTGCTGGTACAGTATGAGCAAGAGCTGGTACAGTAAGAGCAATTGCTGGTACAATAAGAGCAAGAGCTGGTACAATAAGAGCAAGAGCTGGTACAATAAGAGCAAGAGTTGGTACAATAAGAGCAAGAGCTGGTACAATAAGAGCAAGAGCTGGTACAATAAGAGCAAGTGCTGGTACAATAAGAGCAAGAGCTGGTACAATAAGAGCAAGAGCTGGTACAATAAGAACAAGTGCTGGTACAATAAGAGCAAGAGCTGGTACAATAAGAGCAAGAGCTGGTACAATAAGAACAAGTGCTGGTACAATAAGAGCAAGAGCTGGCACAATAAGAGCAAGTGCTGGTACAATAAGAGCAAGTGCTGGTACAATAAGAGCAAGTGCTGGTACAATAAGAGCAAGTGCTGGTACAATAAGAGCAAGTGCTGGTACAATAAGAGCAAGTGGTGGTACAATAAGAGCAAGTGCTGGTACAATAAGAGCAAGTGCTGGTACAATAAGAGCAAGTGCTGGTACAATAAGAGCAAGTGGTGGTACAATAAGAGCAAGTGGTGGTACAATAAGAGCAAGTGCTGGTACAATAAGAGCAAGTGGTGGTACAATAAGAGCAAGTGCTGGTACAATAAGAGCAAGTGCTGGTACAATAAGAGCAAGTGCTGGTACAATAAGGGACAGCAGCAGTGTATGATGGCTGATAGATTCACAACAACACAGAAAATTACTTTCCTTTCCTGACACAGACATTATGTACCATTTATCTGACTGTCTTCATTAAATAATCACTGATGCCCTTTCATTATTAACCAGCTGATAACTGAGGTACGTAAGAATCTCGCTATGTTAATGTTTCCAGCAAAAACTTTGATATTTTATTATAATACGTAGAAGTAAATTTGTTGCTTGTGCAAGTTGAACATTTCTCTCTCACTTTCTGACCTACTTTAGTCAGCTTATTACTTATACTGAACAGTATTTTTGTAAACAGTTCGTTACTACTTTAACACCGAATTATCATACGGGTTTGGTGCTTTTTTTTAATATATAATAAGAATAATAGGAATGATGTGTCCAAGGACCGTAATATAAATAAGTCTGACTTTTTTGGGTTATCCCACATAACAGTATATGTGTAGATTACCTACGATAATCCGAAAAAAAAGTCAAAGTGACTTATTTCCATTGGGGTCCTTGGAACCTACGAAGTTTCCATATAATGTTTTTGACAACCATGATCCACATGATGGTTCTGCGGTATATAATAAAACTATCAGACTAACACCTGAACAGCAGTTAGTGCTACAACAGACAACTTCATTCACTATATGTCAAGGCATTAATGTTCATTAATTATTGAGTATTTTATTTTCATGATAAATAGGAGAGCTTGAAGGTAGGGGCTCCAGAACCTAGCAGAAGGTAACATTAATGATTTAATTTGGATTACTATCACAGAATTAGTAACCCAGAGTAATCCAAGAAAGCCACTTAGTCTGGCTTATTTCACTATGGTTCCTTAAAATTCTCCCCAGGATGCAACTAACAAGGGTAACACATAGGTACCTACTTAATGCTAAATGAACAAGAGTAACAGGTGTAGGGTTGGTTAATGAGACTTTAAAGTCTGTTGACTACATGAAGGCCATTAAGGTTTTATCTCTCTTGTTTATCTTGAGTCAAGAATAAATTAATCCCAAACTTAGGGATTAAAGTAAACTCTCAGCATTATGTATACTGAGAGACATACATAACATGGTGTATATATCCTGGTCACATTCCTTTGCACATTCACCACACTACAGACACATTGTCAGTGTGGCTTTGTTTATGCTGGAGTGAGCATTAGTCTCTGTGCTCTTCCAAACATTTCACAATAATTCATTGTGTTTGGTGCTTGTAGATTGAGTGCGACTGGAGTGGTAGAGGCAGTGGTTGAGGAAGCGGTTGAGGAAGCGGTTGAGGCAGTGGGTGAGGCAGTGGGTGAGGCAGTGGGTGAGGCAGCGGTTGAGGCAGTAGTTGAAGCAGTGGTTGAGGCAGCGGTTTAGGCAGCGGTTGAGGCAGCGGTTGAGGCAGCGGTTGAGGCAGTGGTTGAGGCAGTGAGTGAGGCAGTGGGTGAAGCAGTGGTTGAGGCAGTGGTTGAGGCAGTGGGCGAGGCAGCAGTTGAGGCAGCGGTTGAGGCAGTGGTTGAGGCAGCGGGTGAGGCAGTGGGTGAGGCAGTGGGTGAGGCAGTGGTTGAGGCAGTGGTTGAGGCAGTGGGCAAGGCAGTGAGTGAGGCAGTGGTTGAGGCAGTGGTTGAGGTAGTGGGCGAGGCAGCAGTTGAGGCAGTGGGTGAGGCAGTGGTTGAGGCAGTGGTTGAGGCAGCGGTTGAGGCAGCGGTTGAGGCAGTGGTTGAGGCAGTGGTATTTAATAACATACATGTTATTAATAATGATAATAATAATACATGCTATTAATAATAACATGTACTATTATTATTTATAACATACAGTGGACCCTTGAGTTTCAGCAGCATCAACTTTCGTGAAATTCGACTTTCGTCAAGTTTTTTTTGGCAAAATTTGGCCTCGAGTTTCGTGATTAGACTCGTGATTCGGCGACCGTCCGGAACCCCTCCGCCCGTCACCTCACACACAAAGCCAGTCTCCCACGCCATTCATACTCAGTGTGCCATTGTTTACCAACACGTGACCATCACCACGCGGGTTCATACGTAATAATCCATTGTTTTTTGTGATTGCAACTGCTAAATAAGTCACCATGGGCCCAAGGAAAGCTAGTGCAAGCCCTTTTGTAAAGAAAGTGAGGAACACGATCGAATTCAAGAAGGAAATCATTGAAAAATACGAGAGTGGAGTGCGTGTTACAGTGTTGTGTCCCACTTCAGAAAAATCGTAAAGAAATGCCAGAAACAGAGCTCTCTGGACAGATATTTTGTGCGACAGGGGTCCAGTGGCTCTCAAGTTGTTCCCAGTGCCAGTGTCTTTAAAAAACAAAGGGAAGTAACCCCAGATAAGGACTTCATACCTGAAGTCCTAATGGAAGGAAATTCTCCTTCCAAACAATAGTGTACACCTTCCTCCTGTCCCCTCCTCCTGTCTTCCATCCACTCAGAAGTCTTCAGTAAAGGTAAGTGTAATGTTATTATTATCTTTTTAAATCCATGTACTTGATTTCTGATTGTTTTCAGTATGTAAATCTTTATTTAATTTTAAAAAAAATATTTTATTTTAATATTTTTGGGTGTCTGGAACGGATTAATTTTATTTCCATTATTTCTTATGGAGAAAATGGTTTCGAGTTTCGTGAATTTCGACTTTCAGCAGGCTCTCTGGAACGGATTAATCATGAAACTCGGGGGTCCACTGTATATGTTATTAAATACCACTGCCTCAACTGCTGCCTCTACCATTGCCTCAACCGCTGCCTCTACCATTGCCTCTACCATTGCCTCAACCGCTGCCTCACCCACTGCCTCACCCACTGCCTCACCCACTGCCTCACCCACTGCCTCACTCACTGCCTCACTCACTGCCTCTCTCACTGCCTCAACTGCTGCCTCAACCGTTTCCTCAACCACTGCCTCTACCAGTGCCTCTACCACTCCAGTCACACTCAATCTACAAGCACCAAACACAATGAATTATTGTGAAATGTTTGGAAGAGCACAGAGACTAATGCTCACTCCAGCATAAACAAAGCCACACTGACAATGTGTCAACCACTTCCTCGTATTTTTGTACAATTTCCTTCTTCAATTCTATCGTATTTATTATTATTATTATTATTATTATTATTATTATTATTATTATTACTATGTATTGTTATTATTAGCAGTAGCAGAAATGTTTGATTCTTTGCTGTGTTCAAGAGTAAACACATGATGTCACCGTCCAGTACCTGTCCGAATAGCCATTCCAATATGCAGTCATGAATGGGTTTACATTATTTATACTGTAGTTTAATAGCAAATAATGAACAAACAAAACACTCACCACACAGTGGTGGGAGGGCTGGCTGCCAGTTGTGGGGGTCAGAGGGAGGGTAGTAAGGACTCGCAGTGGTTGAGGAAGTGGTGGAGGCATTGGTGGAGGTATTGGTGGAGGCAGTGGTGGAGGCAGTGGTGGAGGCAGTGGTGGAGGCAGTGGTGGAGGCAGTGGTGGAGGCAGTGGTATTTAATAACATACATGTTATTAAACCATAACATGCATGTATTTAGTACAATTTATGTTGTTTTTATGTATTTTATGATTGTTCACGGTTCAACAAGTTAAGGAAGCAGTATTGTATTATATTTCCCAACAATATATTGGGGCACCAAACATTCACGATTTTTCAACATTCGCGAGGCTCTTGATCCCCTAACCCTCGCGAATGTTGAAGGAGACTTGTATTTGTTGTATGTAAAACTATAATGTAATACTATCTATAAAATGTATTTTTTTTGTGAATATTTTTGGGTTTCTGGAACGGATTAATTGTATTTCCATTATTTCTTGTGGGAAATATTGCTTCGCCTTTCAAACTTTTAGACTTTAGAACTAGCTCCTGGAACGGATTGAGTTCGAAATATAAGGTTCCACTGTACCATATTCTTGAATGTGATAAAGTGTAGAATTAGATGATTATCATGCTTCCAGCTATTTTATATGCTTGTTTCATTTTACGCAATATTGAAACAGTGGCTAAAAATTTTCTGAAGCGGCACCTCCACTAATTTTAGCATGACCTCCAATACTCAGCCTGTAGTTGTTGGAGTGTCAGCGGGAAGTGTCCTAGGTTCTCTACTCTTTCTGTTTACATCAGTGACCTCCCAAATGCATTGTGACTCCTTAAACAAGTACTATTCGCAGATGACACCACTTACACCTTCTCCCACCCAAACCTGGTTATGCTTAGTAACACTGTAAACAGCGAGCAACATAAAATATTAACTGGATGATGACCAGCAACTTACTCTCAATATAGACAAAACCTACTTCATCTGTTTGGAAACAGAACATTAAATATCCAGCTAAACATATCAATAAATGGTTCACATATTACAAGACACACCGAGGGCAAATTTCTAGATGTCCACCTTGACTGCAATCTTAAATTTCAGACGCACATTGAGCATATAGATAAGAAAGTTTCCAATACAATAGGTATCCTTTCCAAGATACGATACTATGTACCCTAACTGGCACTCCTTAAATTATATCACTCTCTAATATACTCTTATCTCACCTATGGTATTTGTGCTTGGGGATCTACGACAGCCAATCACCTTAAACCTTTAATAACCTAACAAAAAGTGGCAGTGTGGATGATCACATACTCCAGCACCAGACAACACACCCCACCACTCTTCAAAAGCTTGAACCTATTTAATATACAAAATATACACACTTATTACTGTGCCTACTATATATACAAAACATTAAACTCCAATATCATCCCTCTACTCAAACTTCTAGACAGCTTCAACATAACAGACAGGCATAACACGAGGCACAAAACACATTTTGACATTCCTCGTGTCCATCTCACACCATGCAAAAATGCAGTGCACATAAAGGGCCCGAAGATCTGGAACTCTTTGCCTGAAACAGCAAGAGGTCCCCTGCCCACAAATCAATTTAGGATTATACTAAAAAATCATCTCATCTCTCAATAACAGCCATACCCACACAATGCTAAACTAACCGAATTTAAAGCAACTCTCCCAAATATTTTATTATCCCTTAACTATTAAGCCATTATTACAAACTTTAAAATGTATGTTTGTATCATAAATTGTACTACCTCATATTAATAATAAAGTAAAATATTGAATGCAGCCTCTCCTCACTTAATGATGTATTCATTTACCAACATGGTCTTAGGAATGGAACTCCGTCATTGAGTGAGAAGAGTGTGTATTGTATTCTGCCACTCTTCACTTGTCTAGACTTAAGTAGTCTATAAGTATTAGTGTGATAAATGGTTTTGAAAACTGACAAGTTGAAGATTGAGACATTACACAACATATGGTAATCTTTACTGAAGAAACGTTTTGCCACACAGTGGCTTCATCAGTCCGGTACAAAGCAGAAAGGTGTAAGGAGTGGAGAAGTTTGAGGTAATCAGTCCCTCAGCCTGGAATCGATGTGTTCAGTCCATCACTCTTGTAGAAAGTGCAGCATAGGGCCAGAGAAGTGTCTTATATACTGTAGTCAGGTGAGTCAAAGCAGGAGGAGGTGGGATCACAGTGGAACCATCCGATAGTGTAAGTAGGTCTTCGTCCACTCCTTACAACTTTCTGCTTTGTACTGGACTGATGAAGCCACTCTGTGGCAAAACGTTTCTTCAATAAAGATTTCCATATGTTTCTTAAGTGTCTCAATTTTATAAGTATTAGGTTACATAAGAACATAAGAATGGAGGAACACTGTAGAAGACCTACTGGCCCATACAAGGCAGGTCCTTATCAAAACCACCTTTACCCAAAGCTACCCAAGAATTTTCTCTCTTACCCACAACACCATTCAGACCCAGTCCCTCCCACTCATATATCTGTCCAGTCTCTTTTTAAAGCCACCCAAGGTCCTAACCTCAATCACCCTGTCGGAAGATTGTTCCACGCATCCACAACTCTGTTTGAAAGCCAATACTTGCCTATGTCCTTTCTAAATCTAAATTTATCTAACTTAAATCTGTTTTTTCTGGTTCTTACCTGGTTTGCTATTCTCAGTATTTTATTAATATCTCCTTTGTTTATGCCATCCACTTATACACTTCCTTATAGAATAAATAATTTTAGTCATTCTTCTCTGTATGTTCTCCAACAAATCTATATCCATCCCGTATTAAGGAGGCGAAAACTGAGCGGGATAATCCAAATGAGGTCTCATAGTGATGTATACAGCTGTAAAATAACTTTTGGACTTCTGTTGCTTACACTTCTTGAAATAAATCCCATTAATCTGTTAGCCTTATTGCACAGACTTAGGCACTGTTGTCATATCTTTAGATTTCTGCTTACCATGACTCCCAAGTCCTTTTCATATTCTGTATGATCAAGCTCTGCTTCACCTAGTTTATAACTTCGATGGCACTTTTCTTAAGAGTCTTTTTGTGTGGTGCTCTATCAAGGGCTTTACTGAAATCCAAATAAACAATATCATATTCATTATTGCTGTCTGCTGCTTCAAGTGTTTTATTGAAGAACATCAGTAAATTTGTCAGGCTGGAATGGCCTCTTGTGAACCCATGCTGAGATTTATTAATCAAATTATGCTCCTCAAGATGACTTGTAATAATATCAACTATAGTTGATTCTATTAATTTGCCTACTATAGACGTCAGGCTTATTGGACGGTAATTTGATGGAATGGACGTATCCCCTGATTTGAATATAGGAACTACATTAGCTGTCTTCCACATCTCTGGCACAACACCAGTTAGGATGGATGCATTAACCCCTTGACTGTCACAACCCAAATCCTGAGGTCGCAAAATTTCCCCCCCAAAAAAAAAAAATTATTTTTTCTTATGAAATGATAGAGAATATTTTCCTGATTGTAGTGACACCAAAAGAATGAAATTTGATGGAAAACTAACGGAATTACGCTCTCACAAAGTTAGCGACCTTAGCGATATTTATGAATCGGTGATTTTGCCCACTTTGAGCCCTACTTTCGGCTAATTCCATTGTTCCAGTCGACCAAACTCATAGCTGTTTCTTTAGAACTCCATTTTTTCTATCGATCGAGTACAAGAAACTGCCCATTTACTGATTTCAACTACCCAATAACGTGACCAGAAATTTGCAATTTGGCCAATTTCACAATAATTAAAAAATATGACAATTTCAAAATAGGGTCAAGAATGAACAATGCAGACATTCCTGGCTCTAAAATTACATTTTCTTTGTTCATCAGTCACGTCTCCAGGCCCCTCTGATATTACTCTTGCTTTATGTTTTGAATTTTTATGCAAACAAAATATAGAAGATTTACACAAAAAGCCTGCACATAAAAGAGAGAATCTTATGATGACGTTTCGGTCCGACTTGGACCATTGACAAAGTCATACTAACCAGAAGTGGAGCAGGACGGCTATATATAGGTAGTAGTACCAGCAGCAGCAGCAGCAGCAGCAGCAGCAGAAGCAGCAGCAGCAGCAGCAGCAGCAGCAGCAGCAGCAGCATCAGCAGCAGCAGCAGCATCAGCATCAGCATCATCATCATCATCATCATCATCATCATCATCATCATCATCATCATCATCATCATCATCATCATCATCATCATCATCATCATCATCATCATCATCATCATCATCATCATCATCATCATCATCATCATCATCATCATCATCATCATCACCAGAAATTTGCAATTTGGCCAATTTCACAATAATTAAAAAATATGACAATTTCAAAATAGGGTCAAGAATGAACAATGCAGACATTCCTGGCTCTAAAATTACATTTTCTTTGTTCATCAGTCACGTCTCCAGGCCCCTCTGATATTACTCTTGCTTTATGTTTTGAATTTTTATGCAAACAAAATATAGAAGATTTACACAAAAAGCCTGCACATAAAAGAGAGAATCTTATGATGACGTTTCGGTCCGACTTGGACCATTGACAAAGTCATACTAACCAGAAGTGGAGCAGGACGGCTATATATAGGTAGTAGTACCAGCAGCAGCAGCAGCAGCAGAAGCAGCAGCAGCAGCAGCAGCAGCAGCAGCAGCAGCAGCAGCAGCAGCAGCAGCAGCAGCAGCAGCAGCAGCAGCAGCAGCAGCATCATCATCATCATCATCATCATCATCATCATCATCATCATCATCATCATCATCATCATCATCATCATCATCATCATCATCATCATCATCATCATCATCATCATCATCATCATCATCATCATCATCATCATCATCATCATCATCATCATCATCATCATCATCATCATCATCATCATCATCATCATCATCATCATCATCATCATCATCATCATCATCATCATCATCATCATCATCATCATCATCATCATCATCATCATCATCATCATCATCATCATCATCATCATCATCATCATCATCATCATCATCATGGTATATAATACCGACAAGATGAAATTAAGACACATGCGCAACACCCGGGCATCCCTATCACAGACGTTTCGCCATCCAGCCAGCCACGGGATGACAAAATGTCCACAACAAAGACAACCAGATGCCGCAAACTTCAGAACACCCGTGACTTAACCTGACTCCTCATTTTTACTTTTTCTTTTTCTTCTTCTCCCTCTTCCCCTTTCCTCTTTCCTTTTCTCCTCTGGGTTGTCTTTCTCTCTTCTGTCTCGTGTTTCTGTTCCTTCTTCATTTATTTCACCACTTCCCCTTTCACGCACCTCTGTACGCTTGCTCTCCCTCAGTGGGCACCTAGCTCTCCTGCAGTGCTCCCCTTTCTTTGTATGACTGGCTCGTCCTCCTTATTTCCCACTTCTACCACTACTACTACCTCTTCTACTACTACTACTACTACAACTACTGATGAAATTAAGACACATGTGCGGCGTCTGGTTGTCTTTGTTGTGGACGTTTCGCCATCCAGTGGCTGGCTGGATGGCGAAACGTCTACGATAGGGATGCCCGGGTGTTGCGCATGTGTCTTAATTTCATCTTGTCGGTATTATATACCATTCTTGTACTACTACTACTACTACTACTACCACCACCTCTTCCTGCCTATATGTAGCCGTCCTGCTCCACTTCTGGTTAGTGTGACTTTGTCAATGGTCCAAGTTGGACCAAAACGTCGTCATAAGCTTCTCTCTTTTATGTGCGGGTTACTTGTGTATCGTTCCAGTCATGGTATTGTGCCTTTTTTTTGTTATTTATAGAAGATTTACTGTTATGCAAACTACTGCTATATTGTAATAATTGTATAAATAATGTCAACCCATTCATGACTGCATATTAGAGTGGCTACTTGGACATTTATTGGAAAATGACATCATTTGTTTACTTTTGAGCAACTGCAAAAATCAAACATTTCCCCTAATTTGAGCTCCATTTCAAGGTTCTTTTCATAGAAAAAACAATCAAAATCACCTCTATTTCTATAATATGTTTTCCATTCTATCAAATGAGACCAAGAAAACAAGAATACAACCATAAATACTATATGAAAATAGACCACAAAGTTGGCATTTTAATTAAAAAAAAAAGGTCAGAGTTTTTTCTCATGCACTGCGTGCTGTAGGATTTTTTTTATATAGTGTACACTGACCACACACCCATTCTCTCACATGTGGGCCTACCAGCTTTCTCCTGCTTGAGTTGAAGCCGCTAGAATTTATGAGTACAGTGGACCCTCGACATTCGATACTAATCCGTTCCTGAGAGCTATCGAATGTCAAAAATATCGAACGTCGAATTAATTTTCCCCATAAGGAATAATGGAAATCAAATTAATCCATGCAAGACACCCAAAAGTATGAAAAAAAAATTTACCACATGAAATATTAAGTTTAACCCTTTCAGGGTTTGTCCTGTAGATCTACGGCTTAACGTTGAGTGTCCAAACTGTAGATCTATGCCAAAATTCTAGCGCCGTCAAATTTAGCACGAAAGCGCTCATAGGCCTACATGTGAGAGAACGGGTCTGCATAGTGGGTGTGCGCCATAAACAAAAAATGTAGGCACCCGCATAGCATTGTGGGAACGCCGGCTCAGTTACCCTTGCTCACCATGCCTCGTTGCAAGGCAGCTCTCACTCCACGGAAATTGGGACTCTCCTCTTCCTATCTGATAGTTCTGACACTGATGGAAGTGGAAATGAAGACGAATTCTTTGGCTTTGATCAGTTAGTGACCGAAAGGAATGACCAGGATATCGATAATAGTGCAGAAAACCCTGACGATCCTCAATCTTCTACCTCTGGTGTGGGCACTCCTCAGTCACGGTCAGTTGTACCTCAACGCAAGAGAAAACTAATATTTTCGTGTGGCCAGGCCTCTGACTTCAGTAATGATGATGATAGTGATGTGGATTGTGATTTTATTGCTCTTGACGATCATTCGAGTAGTGATAGTGAGGAATCATATTCACCAGTGAAGCGTCGGTATGTACGCTGCCGCATGCGCTCGAGTAGTGTACCCTATGCTGTGCCCAAGGGACGGAGTACATCCCGTGGCCCTACACCAGGTATAGATAGTGATAGTGAGGATGATGTGGCTACACTTGGCATGGATAGACCACAGGCATCAGCAGATGGTGGTAGTGGTGATGGTAGTGGCACGGCCATGCGTGACTCACCAGCCCAGGCTGGGACCCACGCTGCTGACTCCTCAGTTCAAGGACAAAGCGGAGCGTCAGCCACCAGCCCACCACAACCACAACTACCCGCACAACCAGCCTATGGTGTCCAGTATCCACCAGCTAACCGTATCTGGGATTGGCAGCAAAATCCCAATTTTGTTCCCAAGCCCCACCACTTTGATGACTCTCAAAGTGGAATTCTACCTACTTGTCCCCTTGGAACCATGGCCAGTGAACTGGAATTCTTTGAATTATTCTTTGACCAGCCATTGATGGAAATTATTGTCAGGGAAAGTAATAAGTATTTTGAGTACACCATGGCAAATACGATCATATCACCACAGTCAAGACTACACCGGTGGAAAGAGACGACTGTTGCAGAAATGTATTTGCTTTTTGCAACAATAATGCTTATGCCTCATGTCTATAAGCATATTATAAAAGCATACTGGTCCACAGATTGGCTAATTTCTACCCCGGTCTTCAGTGAAATCATCCCAGTGAACAGGTTTATCTTACTGTTACATATGTTGCACTTCTCTGACAAAACCAGGCCTGACAGAAGTGACAGGTTATACAAGATTAGAAATGTTTTTATGTATCTCAAACAAAAGTTCAGCATATACTTTTATCCATTCAAGAATCTTGTAATTGACGAGTCTTTGATTTTGTTCAAAGGTAGGCTGTCATTCAAGCAGTATATACCGAGCAAGAGGAAACGCTTTGGTATAAAACTGTTTGTACTTTGTGACTGAGACAGTGGCCTGGTATTGGATATTGTTGTATACACGGGAAGTAAAACATTGAAAGATACCAAGATGTTATTGGGTATCTCAGGTGACGTAGTGAGAAGCATGATGTCACCTTATCTTGGTAAGGGGCATACATTATATACCGATAACTGGTACACAAGCCCATTACTCAGTGATTTCTTGCGAGTGAACAAGACAGATGTGTGTGGCACAGTGCGTTCTAATCGTAAACATATGCCCAGGCTCAACGCAGGTGCTCGTGTTGATGACGTGCAGGTGTTTACTGCCAATGACATCATGGCATTACGGTGGCATGACAAACGAGATGTCACATTGTTGACAACCATTCACCGTAATGAAATGCAAGACAGTGGCAAAGTTGATCGAGTGACTAATGAACGTATTCGAAAACCAGTGACAGTGATTGATTATACACAAAACATGCGCTTGGTTGACAAATGTGACATGCAGATTGGCTTTGTTGATTGTGTTCGTAAAAGTTACAAGTGGTACATGAAACTTTTCTTCCATCTCATGGACATTTCAATGCTCAATGCATATAATATGTACCAAATGAAGACTGGCAACAGACCACCGTATGGTGAATTTTGTTTGTCTGTTGTCAGACAACTCATAATGAAGTACCAGGTAACAACACCTGCTATACAACAAGGTCCTCGAACTCCTCAGGATATACCCAAGCGTTTGAGGAGGGAAGGTGATCATTTCATAATACAGCTTTCTTCAACTCAGAAGAAATTTGCTCAGAAGAAATGCATCGTCTGTGCACAAACAAAACGACGGCAACAAAGACGCAAAGACACTCGGTTTATGTGTGAGGAATGTAAGGTACCTCTGTGCATGATGCCTTGTTTCAAGGAGTTCCACAAGCTCCAGCAGTTCTAAAACCATGTCCAGTGATTGTAAATATGTAAATATATAATAGAACATTAGTATTATACAAGATTTGTGCATGTTTATTGTAATAAACAACAGTGGTAAACAATAATATGATAATAACTTTAGTGCGGTTATTGTGTTCAATACAATGAGTTTATATATATACATTATATACAGTATTGGTCTCTCAGGCCCCAAATGTTAGTAGGAAAAGAAAAAAATTGGAAAAGAAAAGAAAAAAACTACAAAAACTGCTAAATAAAGTAATGCGCGTATGTGGAAATTGTCGATGTTGCCGCCACCAGCTCATTTTGGACAAACTTCTCGGCACTGTATCTCGGTAAGTACTGATCAGAATTTTTTTTTTGTCTTATTACCTTCACAGAAATATGCTCTTTAATTCTGTAAGAAAAAATAATTTTTTTTTTTTTTCCAAAATTTCTTGGACACTGGAGCACCACTTCAGATTTTGGCCTTGGACCCTGAAGGGGTTAATGCAGTAGAATAAATACAATAACAACAATAACAATAGATTAATAACAATAGAATAATTGACACTTACCTTTAACCCTTTGAGGGTCGACAGGCCCTCTCCGAAACTCGTTCTCAGGGTCGGCCAAATTTAAAAAAAAAAAAAAATATTTTCTCTTATGAAAAGATAGAGAATCTTTTCCCGATCATAAAGACACCAAAAGTTTGAAATTTGATAGAAAACTTATGGAATTATGCTCTCGCAAAGTTAGCGGTCTCGGCGATGTTTATGCATCGGCGATTTTGCCCACTTTGAGCCCCATTTTCGGCCAATTTCACTGTACTAGTCGACAAAAAATATGAATATTTCGCTAGAACTCCATTTTTTCTATCGAATGGGTGCAAGAAACCACTCATTTATGAAATTCAACTATCCAGTACAGTGGTCAGAATTTAGCAATTTTGCCAATTTCACACAAATTTCAAAAGATGCCAATTTCCGAAGAGGGTCCAGAATAAACAAGAAAGACATTCCTGGCACTAAAATGACATTTCCTCTAGTCATTAGTCACGTCTCAAGGCCCCTCTTATATTCTTTTGCTTTCCACTTTGAATTTTTATTTTCACAAAAAATATAAGATTTACTGTTATGCAGACTACTGCATTAGTGTAAAAAATGGTATAAATATTATTGGTGCACTGGTGAAAGAATATTAGACTCACCAGTTGACGTGTATTGCACGCTTGGCACGATTTGTTTACTTTTGAAGTTTGGTAAAAATCGAACATTTCTGCTACTTTGAGCTCAATTTCAAGGCACCTTTCTTTGTAAAACCAGTCAAAATCATCTCAATTTCTGTAATATGTCTTCCATTCTATAAAATGAGACCAAGAAAACTAGAATACAACAATAAATACCATACGAAAATACACTGCAAAGTCGCTGATTTATTAAAAAAAAATGGTCAAAGTTTTTTTTTTCTCGTTATGCACTGTGTGCTGCAGGATTTTTTTTAGACTGTGCACACTGACCACATAGACCCATTCTTTCATATGAAGGCCTACCAGCTTTCTCCCACTAGATTTGAGGCCGCTAGAATTTATGAGTACTAGTACGTCAAAAACCCCTACGCGTAAGACGTACTAGTACGACAAAAACCCTCAAAGGGTTAATGAAGATCTGGTGATGATTGATAGGAGGGGAGAATGTGGATGGTGTTAGTGTTTTGAAGGGGAATCCCCTTCCATTAGGACTTGAACTGGCAGCCTCACCATGCCTTACCACACTGTGTATGCCACTACGATTCTTAAATCTTTCAAACCAACATTTGCTGGCCTTAACTTCACTCACATCACCACTAGTTGCAGGCTATTTCTTTACCAAATCATCATGCACTCCGACACACGCACTTTCGTACTTTGCAATTATCTCTTTCTTCATTTCAATAGTCATTAGCCCCTTTTTTTCTCGAAGGGTTGGCACTAGAAGCTTTCTTGGGGCCCATGGTTACTTATTTTGCAGAAACAAGCACCAAAAACAGTGATAATATGGATAATATGGAATGTACCGAATGTATCCTTAGATGCGCGCACACTTGCTGGCTTGTAAACACTGGCACACACGGGGCAGTTCAGGCCACACGTGGACACGTCTTGTATGAATCCTATCGAATGTCGGGTTTTCCATCGAATGTCGAGGCGAAATTTTTGTGTTAAAATGCATCGAATGTCGGATTTATCGAATGTTGGATTTATCGAATGTCGACGCCATCGAATGTCGGGGGTCCACTGTATATATACGTCAAAAACAGTGGCTCATAAGACGTATATATATAACCAAAACAGTCAAAGGGTTAAACATGCTCGTTAATGGCTGACTAAGTTCCATCTTGCATTCTTTAAGTACACTGGAAAACAACAAGTTTATCTATCTGTTTGATAACCATGTCCCTCTTGACAGTAATATTCGTTAATTTGAATTCTTCAGGAACTGAATAATTGTTAATTTCTGGAATCTCATTTGCATCTTTTTGTGTAAAGACTGACAAAAAATAATCATTAAATAGAGAACACATTTCCAGTTCATTATCCATCAGCTGTCCATTCCCAATTTTTAGAGGTCCTACTTTTTCACTCGCCTTCGTCCTATACACTTGAAAGAATGCTTTTGGATTAGTCTTTGATTCATTAGCAACTCTAATTTCATAGTCACATTTAGCTTTTCTAATCCCCTGTTTTTACTTCCCTTTTAAACTGAACATATTGGTCAACAAGGTTAATCTCTCCTCTTTAGATTTGCCTATAAATTCCCCTTTTCTCCTCTAATAGATGCTTTTGCCTCCCCATTTAGGATTGTTATTATTTGACTTAATTTCTCTTTGGTGAATATACAGTGTACATTATTAAGAAAAAATCATAAACGCAGATCCCTTCATAATCGTAAGTATGATCATTGTCAATAAAATTATTAGCTAGATTACCTCAATCAAGATTAGATAGGTATTCCCTACGTCCACTATACAGTGGTCCCTCGTTTTTTGCAATTAATCCGTTCCTGGAGCCATTACTATAAATGAAATTTACGATTTACGAATCAATTTTCCCCATAAGAAATACACCTACCATCCAACTTACGACCTGCTCGACTTACGACCACTCGACTTACAACCGTGTTTTTTATGCCAAATTTCTGGGAAATAAACAACTATTTGTGTTGTACACAGCGTTTATCCTAAACCTTACAGTATAAAATACAGTACTAACATCATAAAAAGTAAAGTAAAACATGAAATACCAAAATAAAACAATAAAATAAAGTCATTACAAAAATGTGATGTTGATATTCAGTAGTAAAGTTCAACTTACGACCATTTCGACTTACGACCGGTTTCTCGGAACCGAACTCGGTCGTAAGTCGGATGGTAGGTGTAATGTAAATACAATTAATCCGTTCCTGACACCCAGAAGTATTAAAACAAAAAAAATTTTTACATGAAATATACATGTAGTACATAAACAATACAATGGGAAATGATGAATGAAACATTAACAGCATAACACTTATCTTTATTGGAGATTCTTCTTAGTGTATGGGAGACTGGAGGAGGAGAGAGAGTGGATTGTTTATAGTTTGGAAGGGGAATCCCCTTCCAGCAGCACCTCAGGTACCAATTGCTTTTCTGGGGTTGCTTGTCTTCTCTGTTTCTTAATGCCACTAGGACCACCTTGAGAGTCAATGGAGTCCTGTCTCGCAAAATAGCTGTGGAGAGAGCTCTGTTTCTGGTGTCTCTTTAACACTTCCCTAAAATGGCCCAAGACTTTGTTACTGTACATGTTGCCAATATGGCTTGCAACAACCCTGTTAGGGTGATGTTTCTCCATAAAGCTTTCCATCTTACCCCACATAGTAAAAATCTCTTTAATTTCTGAAGAAGGCACCTTCTTCCATCTCTCTTCCTCCTCCTCTGCAGCAAGATTCTGAGCTGCGATGTGTTGCTCTTCCTGCTGAAGCTCTTGCAGCTCCTCAGTGGTGAGCTCTTCGTTGTGGTCTTCCACCAATTCTTCCACATCCTCCAAACTCACATCCAACCCCATGGAACTCCCCAGTGCCACAATTGATTTTACAACAGACACACGCTCATCAGGGTCAGTCCCAAACCCTTCAAAATCCCTCTTGTCGACACAATCTGGCCACAATTTTCTCCAAGCAGAGTTCAAAGTCCTGGTAGTCACTCCCTAGCCATACCTATAAGGGTTATGCAATGGAGGATGCTGAAGCATTCTCTCCAAAATTCCCTTAGGGTCAAGTGAGTGTCTGTGGTCACAGTCAAGCACCTGTGAAACATTGCTTTTGTGTAGAGTTTTTTAAAGTTTGCAATGACCTGCTGGTCCATGGGCTGGAGGAGAGGAGTGGTATTCGGAGGCAAGAACTTTACTGTGATGAACCCAAACTCCTCGAAAATTAGGTCATCCAAGTTTGGAGGATGAGCAGGTGCATTGTTCATTACTAGCAGGCACTTGAGATCCAATTTCTTTTCCAGGAGATACTCCTTCCCTCGTGACCCATGCCTTACTATTAGATTTCCAAAACACACACAGTTTACTCTTCATAACATTGTTTTTCCTGAACACTCTGGGATTTTCAGAATGGTACACTAGTAATGGCTTCACTTTGAAATCCCCACTAGCATTAGCACAGAACATTAGCATCAGCCTGTCTTTCATAGGCTTGTGTCCTGGTATTGCCTTTTCCTCTTGTGTAATGAAGGTCCTCTTTAGCGTTTTCTTCCAAAAGAGGCCTGTTTCGTCACAATTGAACACTTGTTCAGGTTTCAGTCCTTCAGCCTCTATGTACTCCTGGAATTCATGCACATATTTTTCAGCCGCCTTGTGGTCTGAACTGGCAGCCTCACCATGCCTTACCACACTGTGTATGCCAGTACGGTTCTTAAATCTCTCAAACCAGCCTTTGCTGGCCTTAAATTCACTCACATCACCACTATTTTCAGGCAGTTTCTTTACCAAATCTTCATGCAACTGCCTAGCCTTTTCACAAATAATCGAAGTCATAAGAGTATCTCCTGCTAATTGTTTCTCATTTATCCACACCAATAATAACTTCTCAACCTCTTCGAGTACTGGTGATCTCATTTTTGTCAGCATAGTACATGTACTCCCTTTGCAACAACAGCATCCTTGATTTCCTTTTTCTTGGCCACTATGGAACATAAGGTTGTGTAGGGTTTCTTATACATCCTGGACAGTTCAGCCACACTTGTACCACTTTCATATTGTTCAATGATGGTTTTCTTAAATTCATTCGTATTTCTCACCTTCTTTACCACAGGCTTGGCACTAGGAGCTTTCTTTGGAGCCATGGTAGCTTATTTAGTACTTGTAAGCACTAAAATAAATGGAATATTATGAAATATTTCGCTGGAGCACGTGAGGGGACCTTCGCTCACTGGTAAACAATGCCAGACTGGCTGCCGCCACAGCTCATGCCGTGGGTACACATCCGGGACGAATTACGACTCGCGAGTCACCTTACGAAAAGCGAGTCCATGTTTATATGAAAATAACTTTATGATTGGCGAAATTTACGATTGCCGGGAACTATGAAAAGCGAGGGACCACTGTAATTGGAAGAATGAAATCAGGGACTTTTACCATATTATCATTATTCTCTCATTCCCAGGTAATGCTATAAAATAATGGAATTGTGATCATTTGTGCCTAGTTCTTCAGTGATCTCCAGATTATTTACGAGTGTTTCCTTATTTGACAAGACCAGGTTGAGCAAATTATTACCTCTGTGGTTGGTTTAGAAAAACATGTAAGCAAACACTAGGACATATTTATTAGAAAACATTTCAGTTGTGGAACTTTGATCACTTATAACATACAGAGGTTGAAAGACATTATATATAGGTGGAGAGTGAGGGGTGACACATGGTGGCCTGAAGAATGCCATTTTGGGATGAAGATGGGTAGACGATGAGATCATGTGACTCCTGTGTTTCTGAGTAGGTGATGCTTTGCCTGGTTGACTATCACGTATGCTAATGTTTTAGAAATTTTATGGTTTCCAGTGTTGCATTCTATTGTGTCGGTGATGGCGATTAGCGAAGCTTCTAGACAGTCAGCATCCAAAGTCTTGTTTGGTGAGAATGAGTTGTGTCTGATCCCAGTTCATCAAATGCCTTGTGGACCCTCTGTGGAGGACACAGGTGTACCTTAAATCGTCTCTGTTACTGGCATTTCGATGCTCATTCAGGCGGACTGCAAGATCTCTACCTGTTTCACCTACATATTTCTTGGGACAGAATCCACAGGGGATGGTGTGGATGCCTGCTGTGGGAGTTAGAGATGTGTGGCTGCATTTCGTAGTGAGGTCTGTGAAAGATGATGTGTTTATGGTGGAAACATTAATGTTACTCTTAACATGTGCCCGGCAAGTATTCGTGGCAACGTCACATGGGAACACTATGAACTGCTTAGAGGGCTGTTCCATGGGCGGCTTGTTGAGGATAGCCTGTCCCTTGAGTCTACAGTCTCAGATGAAGAAAGATGGAAACTGAAATGTGTAAAGGCTTGTTTTATGTAAATACATTCTTCTTCAAGAAAACAAGGGGTGCAGATGCGAAGTGCTCTCAAGAAGAAGCCAGTGAGTACAGTACTCTTCTTTTAATGTGGATGTCTTGGTGTGAATAGAAGTGTATAAGATCGTCCTTGTTGGTAGGTTTTCTATACACTTTGAAGAAAAGTTTGTCACTGTCGGGAGATCTGCACTGGAGGATGCAGAGAAAAGGAAGTTTGCCATCTTTTTCGAGTTTAAGTGTAAACCTTATTGATGGTTCAGCTGCATTGATCTTGTTGATGAAGACCTGGATATTGAGATGTCTCGGATAGAAAACCAATATATCATCAATGTATCTTAGCCAGGCAACGATATTGGGAATTTCTCTGTTTCTAAGTTTTCCATGAAGATGTCATCCCAAAGCTTTGTTTGTAACAGTTGTCCTGATATTTGAAGAGGTTGAAATTAACACACCACACTTACCACACAGACATTCTCTTATGTTTAGGCCAAATTTTAGTGATCATAGCATGCTTGAGGGTGCTGTGTTTAACCCTTTCAGGGTTTCAAACATACTAGTACGGCTTACGCACCAAGGTTTTTGACGTACTAGTACGCCTAAATTCTAGCTCCCTCAATTCTAGTGAGAGAAAGCTGGTAGGCCTACATATGAAAGAATGGGTCTATGTGGTCAGTGTGCGCAGTATAAAAAAATCCTGCAGTATGCAGTGCATAATGAGAAAAAGACTTTGACCGTGTTTTTGGATTAAAACAGCAATTTTGCACTGTATTTTTGTATGGTATTTATTGTTGTATTCTAGTTTTCCTGACCGTGTTTTTGGATTAAAACAGCAATTTTGCACTGTATTTTTGTATGGTATTTATTGTTGTATTCTAGTTTTCCTGGTCTCATTTCATAGAATGGAAGACATATTACAGAAATTGAGATGATTTTGACTGGTTTTACAATGAAAAGTACCTTGAAATTGAGCTCAAAGTAGCAGAAATGTTCGATTTTTACCAAAGTTCAAAAGTAAACAAATCATGCTAAGCGTCCAATACACGTCAACTGGTGAGTCTAATATTCTTTCACAAGTGTGCCGATATTATTTATACCATTTCTTCACTAATGCAGTAGTCTGCATAACAGTAAATCTTCTATTTTTTGTGAGAATAAAAATTCGAAGTGGAAAGCAAAAGAAGGTAAGAGGGGCGTGGGGACATGACTAATGAACAGAGGAAATGTTATTTTAGTGCCAGGAATGTCTTTCTTGTTTATTCTGGACCCTATTTGGAAATTGGCATCTTTTGAAATTTGTGTGAAATTGGCAAAATTGCTAAATTCTGACCACTGTATTGGATAGTTAAAATTGGTAAATGGGTGGTTTCTTGTACTCATTCAATAGAAAAAATAGAGATCTAGTGAAATAGTTATGATTTTTGTCTCTAGTACACTGGAATTGGACGAAAATAGGGCTCAAAGTGGGCAAAATCGCCGATGCATAAACGTTGAGACCACTAACTTCGCGAGAGCATAATTCCGTAAGTTTTCCATCAAATTTCATTCTTTTGGTGTGATTATGATTGGGAAAAGATTCTCTATCTTTTCATAAGAAAAAATATTTTTTTTTTTTTTGAAATTTGGGTGACCCTGAGAACAAGTCTGGGAGAGGGCCTAGGGACCCTGAAAGGGTTAAAATATGGATCTGTGTAAGTGATGCTGACATCAATAATATAGATCTATGTGAGAGACAATGAAAGGGTTAAATTTATTTTGTAAGTGTTTATTTAGGGTTTGGATACATAATATACATTTCTAGGTACACAATCTGTGTGAACTGCAATATCAAAATCTTCATTATTTTTGACAAAAACATTTTAAAAAATTGTGTGACTTTCTAAAAGGTGCCTTGTTTTTCATTCAGATTTTAAGAATGTAACTTCTGTGTTATGTGAGGTATGCAAGATTATATTTCATCCATTATCTGGCAAGATAAAATTAATACATTTTATTTTTTCTTATACAGTAGACCGTCATTTAACATGAAAGTTACGTTTCTGAAAATGTTGTGTTAGGCTCTGGTGGCCTGGTGGTTAACGCTCTCGCTTCACACGGTGAGGGCCTGGGTTCGATTCCCAGCCAGAGTAGAAACATTGGACGTGTTTCTTTCCACCTGTTGTCTATGTTCCCCATCAGTAAAATGGGTACCTGGGTGTTAGTCGACTGGTGTGGGTCGCATCCTGGGACACTGACCTAAGGAGGCCTGGTCACAGACCGGGCCGCGGGGTCGTTGACCCCCGGAACTCTCTCCAGATAAACTCCAGATAGGTAAAACTGTGTTAGATGAACTGAAGAACTTATAGAAAAAATAGGGTTACAATCCTGGGAGCCCCAAAAGAGCCAAACAACTTTTTTTAGGATTCCACATCTTACAAAAATAAAAGTGAATATGTAATTGTAGTTTATTGTCATGATGTATTAAGTTGTTTTTACTGCTTAAGATTACAAATGCAACAGAAATAAAAGTATTTCTTACCTTAAATTGTGGGTGCTGGTGTTTGTGGATGATTGTGGAGAGTGGAGACTTATGCTGTGGCCCTGCTAGGCTGAGGTGGATGGTAGAGGTTCTGGTACTGAAGTTGATGGTTGTACTGGAGTGTGCATAAATTCTGTAATAGATTTCTGTTCTGTTTTACCCAGCAGTACATTATGCAACTGACGGTAAGGCATCAGCTGCTCTAGACACTGTTTCAGGGTCCTCTTCAGTGAAAAAGTCTAACTTTAAGTCAGTCAAGTCAGTAAGTTAGTAAATCAGTCAGGTCAGTAAGTCAGTCAGTAAGCCAGTCAGGTCAGTAAGTCAGTAAATCAGTTAAGTCAGTAAGTCAGTCAGTAAATCAGTCAAGTCAGTAAGTCAGTCAGTCAGTCAGTCAGTCAGTCAGTCAGTCAGTCAAGTCATAAGTCATTAAATCAGTCAGGTTAGTAAATCAGTCAAGTCAGTAAGTAAATCAGTATGTCAATCATTTAGTAAGTAATTCAGTAACTCAGTAAGTCAGTCAGTCATCACACACTCATATTTACAGTGGAACCTCAAAAATCGAACTTAATCCGTTCCAGGAGCTAGTTCTAAATTCGAAAAGTCTGAAATTCGAAGCAATATTTCCCATAAGAAATAATGGAAATACAATTAATCCATTCCAGAAACCCAAAAATGTTCACACAAAAAATACATTTTATAGAGATTAATTACAGTTTTACATACAATAAATACTATAGTTTTTAATTATGTATAGTAATACATATGAAATAACATTTTTACTTACCTTTATTGAAGATTGGTGATGGCATCTGGAAGATAGGAAAGAGGAGAGAGGGAGTTGGGGTTAGTGTTTGGAAGGAGAATCCCCCTCCATGAGGACTTCATGTAAAGCCCTCTCTGGGGTTACTTCCCTTCTCTGTCTTTTAATGCCACTAGGACCAGCTTGAGAGTCACTGGACCCCTGTCTCACTAAATAACTGTCCACAGTCCTCTGTTTCTGGCACCTCTTTAACATTTCCCTGAAATGGGACATGGTTCTGTCACTGAATTTGTTGCAAAGATGGCTTGTTTCAGCTTGCTCAGGGTGGTACTTCTGCACAAACATTTGGACATCATTCCACTTGGCACAAATCTCCTTAATCTTTGAAGAAGGCACCTCATCCATTCCCTATATTAACTCCTTTTGCAACATCAGCTTCCTTGATTTGTTCTTTCTTTGACAGGATAGAACCGATGGTGGACTTGTTTTACCCATACATCCTGGCAAGCTCAACAAGTCTCACACCACTCTCATACTTCTGTATTATTTCCTTCTTCACATCTATGGTGTTTCTCACTTTCTTTACCACAGGGGTACCACTAGCAAGTTTCTTTGGGCCCATGGCAGCTTATTTCACAGTCCCACAAGCACTAAACACAACGAAATAATCGTAAAATGCGTGAATGAGAGCGCAGGTTAGTGTTCACTCAAGCATAAACAAAGCTAGACTGCTCACAGTGCCTGTGCGGGGACGCGGACAGAGTGGGCGGCAGACAGGTCCCGTACCCGGTGGTCCGAAAATAGGGGCGTGTTCGATAATAGGGACACAGTTTGTCCAAAAAAATGGTCCTATTTTCGAAACGTTCGATATGTGATACATTCGATTTTTGAGGTTCCACTGTACTTCATTCTTATGTGCACAAAGTGATGCTTCATTATGGCCACTGGCTATCTCTTGTCTAATGTCTATTTTCTTTGATAATTCTAAGACTTAAATGCTTATACCTTTTCTTGCCACTTTCAACAACACTTGTATGCCTACTGGGTGCCATGATTGCTTGGCAGATTTAAGATATGGCAATTAAAATGTGTATCTAAAACACAGCGAGCTCCCAGAAGATTGTCCTACACACCTATGAAACAAACTGAAGGCTGGGAGGGTGTTGAGGGTGGTGGGGGATGGTGGTAGGTCTTCCTGGTTGACTCAGTGGTGTAACCCATAGCCAATTCCGCGGGCGACCGCACACTCAAAATTTTTTCCCCTACAGCAAACTGAACCGTGATAAGTTAATTTTATGAAGTGTTGTATAAAATAGTGCCACAATTCTTCAATCGTGCTATGACTGAATCGTGCCAAATAAACTCATGTTAAATGACAGTCTACTGTATCTATAAAAAATTAGTTGCTATTTTTCATTTCTTTCATACTTCAGCATTTACACCCACCACCTTCTCCCTTCATGTTTCTTTAAACTTTCCCTTCCCAAGCCATAAAGCACTGTTTTCAGGTTTAGCAATTTCCATGAATATAGAAATAATGGAAAACTTACATCCTCACTTCCTTTGATTTTTCACTGTCATTCCAGCCATTACTAGGTACTATCAGTTATCTGAGTAAGTCAGTAAAACCACTTTCACTGTTGCAGTCTCCAGAATTAAAAGTGCTAACAGCATCATATTTAAAAAAAAATCTGAAATGGTAGAGAATCTTTTTCTGAAGGTAATGACACCAGAAATATGAAATTTAATGGAAAACTTATGGAATCTTACAAGTGTAAATTTGGCAGTCTGGGCACAATTTGCATGTCAGTTGTTTCACCTTTTTTGCCACTAAGCTCTGCTTTCTGCTGACTGAGTCCAAAAGCCATCTATAACGTGCACATAAGACAGTAATTTAGGCACTTTTACACAAATTGTAACAAATTCCAGTTTAACCCTTTGACTGTTTCAGGCCCCTCTCTGAAACTGTCATTCTATGTCGCTCAATTTTTGAAAAAAAAAATTATTTTTTCTTATGAAATGATAGAGAATCTTTTCCCGATGGTAATGACACCAAAAGTTCGAAATTTGGTCGAAAACTCATGGAATTATGCTCCCGCGAAGTTAGCGGTCTCGGCGACATATGCGTATCAGCGATTTTGCCGACTTTGAGCCCTGTTTTCAGCCAATTCCATTGTTCCAGTTGACCAAACTCATAGCTATTTCTTTAGAACTCCATTTTATCTATCAGCTGAGTACAAGAAACCTCCCATTTACTAATTTGGACTACCCAATATGGTGGTCAGAAATTGGCAGTTTTGCCAATTTCACGCAAACAAAAAAAGATGCCTATTTCAAAATAGGGTCCAGAATAAACAAGGTAGACATTCGTGGCACTAAAATAACATATGCTCTGTTCATTAGTCATATCTCTAGGCCCCTCTTATATTATTATTGCTTTCTATTTTGATTTTTTATTCATACAAAAAAATACAAAATATACTGTTATGCAGACTACTGCATTATTGTAAAAATGGTATAAATAATATCAGTGCACTAGTGAAAGAATATTAGACTCCCCAGTTGACGTGTATTGGACGTGTGGTGTGATTTATTTACTCCTGAACATTGGTAAAAATCGAACATTTCCGCTACCTTGAGCTCAGTTTCAAGGTCATTTTCATTGTCAAAGTAATGAAAATCATCTCTATTTCTGTAATATGTTTTCCATTTTATCACCTAAGACCATGAAAACGCGAATACAACGATAAATACTATACGAAAATACACCTCAAAGTCGGCGTTTTATTCCAAAAAAACGATCAGAGTTTTTTTTTTTCTCATTACGCAATGTGTGCTGCAGGATTTTTTTTATGTGGTGCACACTGACCACACAGACCCATTCTCTCACATGTGGGCCTACCAGCTTTCTCCCGCTTGATTTGAAGCCGCTAGAATTATTGAGTATATATACGTCAGAAACATTGGCTCGTAAGACGTATTTATACGTCGAAAACAGTCAAAGGGTTAAAAACAGTCTAAAATGAACACTTTACATTCTAGCCACTAAAGCCACTGGCTGTCTTCAAGAAGGCACTGGACAGGCACCTAAAGTCAGTACCTGACCAACTTGGCTGCGGTTTGTACGTCAGTTTGCTTGCTGACAGCAGTAACAGTCTGGTTGATCAGGCCCTGATCCATCACGAGGCCTGGTCTCAGACTGAGCCATGGGGGCATTGACCCCGAAGCCCTCTCCAGGTAAACTCCAGGTAAACCTTCTGTTCGTTAATCACTTCCCCAGGCCACTCCTATATTATACTTGAATCTATCAATTTTAACCCTATTTCTTGAATAATGGTTGGTCATAGTTTAGGTCATCCCAGTAATTGAAGTAGAACAAAACCTTTGAAACATACTAGAGAGGGCAGGGATGCCCTTATTCTTCCTCAGGAAAATCATCAAAAATCAAATATTTTTGCTAATTTGAGCTCTGTTTTAAGCTACTTCTGTTCATGAAACTGACAAAAATTATCATCTCTTCCATTATATCAATTAATACCAAAAAACAGCCAATAAAACCATCCTAGAAAACACCTCTAAGTTGCAATTATAATCCAACCATAAGGACAGATATTTGCTTTTCCCATCATACATCACATAGGGCAGGACATTTTCTATACTTTGCGCACTTACTCTACAGACCTATTCTCTGACATCTTGGCCAAAATTCACCATTCGCACCATATTGAAAGGCAATGGGCTTAAAACACAGATCAATGTGAGCGACACTTGCAGCAGTAACGTAGATATATGTGAGAGACAGTGAAAGAGTTAACATGATATATTCTTGAAAGTTTTACTACCCTTTCTGCTAATGATTTGAAAGAGGTTTTATCTGTTACACATTCTCTAAATTAAAGCCCTGCTAATCTATCTATTCTTTCTTTTTTCAGATCAATCTTACAACAGAAAAAATTAATACTTTGGCTTTCCAGCAGCTGGTGTTTTAAAGCCCATGCAAGTGGCAGAAATATTGCAGGTTAAAAGTTTTACCAATCTATTTAATGAAATGCACCACACTGTCAGAAATACTACATTCTGAGTGTTAAACCTTTGTATCTTAGTTCACTTCAACATTACTGGTTACATCAAAAGCTTCTAGATGGAACTTCAGTAATAACTTTAACATGAAATACGTAAATCATTTACATTATGAACATCTGTAATGTTAAAATTATAACAACTATTGATATGAACATAAATAACAAATTATATTTTGATAAATTATTATTAAATCTTTAGTAAAACTCTAATAAATCATAAGTAAGTTAATGAAGGTGGAAAAATATCAGTGTTTAAAAGGCTTTCACAGAGTGTATAGCAAGTATGCTATCACAAATGAGAGCTCATACAACAGAAAAAGTATGGTCATGTTCAGAGTGTTTTAAAGACTTCTCATGTAAATCAAGTCTTTTAAGACACATGACAATTCATACAAGAGGGAAACAGTATCAGTGCTCAAAATGTGTTAAAGACTTTACACATAAGTCACAATTATTAATACATATGAGAATTCATACAGACAAGAATCCATACAGGTGCTTGCAGTGTCTAAAAGACTTTTCAAAAAAATCACATCTAATAGAACACATGAAAGTTCATACTGAAGAGAAACCCTATCAGTGTTCTGTGTGTCTGAAAGATTTTAAACATAAATCAAGTGTATTAACACACATGAAAATTCATACAGGAGAGAAACCATATCAGTGCTCAGAGTGTCTTAAAGACTTTTCTCATAAATCATATATGTTATCACATATGCAATTTCATACAGCAGAAAAATCATGTAAGTGTTCAGTGTGTCTAAAGGACTTTTCATGCAAATCAAGTCTACTAAGACATATGAGAGTTCACAGTGGTGAGAAACCACATAGATGTTCAGTGTGTCTAAAAGATTTTTCACGTAACTCTAATCTGTTAGCACACATGAGAGTTCATACAGGAGAGAAACCATATCACTGTCCTGAGTGTCTAAAAGGCTTTTCACATAAATCGCATTTAATGTTACATAAAAGGATACATACAGGAGAGAAACCATTTAAGTGTTCCGAGTGTCAAAGAGGCTTTTCACGAAAATCATATCTAATAACTCACATGAAAATACATACACGAAATAAACTGTATGAGGGTTCACAGAGTGTAAAAGACTTTTCACATAAATCAAAACTATTAAAATCTGTGAGAATTCATAAAGAAGAACATATCTGCATTTAGAGTGTTTAATAGACTAATAAAAATACAACTAATGAAACACGTGAGAGTTTACAAGAATCAAATTTGTTAATGGAAATGGAAAAGTGATAACAAATTGCATGAACAATATAGATTGTGATAAATTATTAATAGGATAGGGATGTAGGATTATTTATTGAGAAAAGATTGTCACTAGATTTTCATAAAATAAAATTATAATAAACTTGTATGCTTCACTGAGAAAATTTAAGGTATCCTTCAGTTGTATGGATGGGAAATGCTTAAATAAATATATCTAAAGTACATACCCAAAATAAAAATATACTAAAGTGTTGGTTTGTCCACACTTACATAAAATTTGGGCAGAATAGAAAAAATATTAATGATTAATAAAATGGTTTCCATGGTTTAAAGTTATGAATTATAAAAAGGCAGTAATGGGAATTAGATACACATTAATTACATGTATGTTATGTACACTAATAAAAAAATTACAGTGGAACCCTGAGTTTCGAACTTAATCCATTCCAGGAGCTAGTTCTCAATTCGAATCGTTCGAAACTCGAAGCAATATTTCCCATAAGAAATAATATAAATATACAATTAATTGGTTCCAGAAACTCAAAAATATTCACAAAAAAATACTTTTTATAGAGATGAATTATATTTTTGCATACACACAACAAACATACATTGTACAATTAGTAATAGATAAATAAACATATACAGTGGAACCTCAAATTTCGAACGTATCACTTATTGAACTCTTTGCCTTTTGATCGCTTTTTTTGAACCAACTTTGTCCCTATTATTGAACTCGCCTCTTCTTTTGAACCACCGGGTACCGAACCTGTCCGCCAGCCTGCTCTGTCTGCGTCCCCGTGCAGGTGCTGTGAGCCAGTCTGGCTTTGTTGATGCTTGAGTGAACACTACCCTGCGGTCTCATTCAAACATTTTACGATTAATTCATTGTGTTTAGTGCTTGTGGGATTGGGAAATAAGCTGCCATGGGCCCAAAGAAACTTGCTAGTGGTACCCCTGTGGTAAAGAAAGTGAGAAACACCATAGATGTGAAGAAGGAAATAATGCAGAAGTACCAGAGTGGTGTGCGACTTGTTGAGCTTGCCAGGATGTGCAGGAAAAACAAGTCGACCATCGCTTCTATCCTGGCAAAGAAAGAACAAATCAAGGAAGCTGATGTTGCAAAAAGTGTTAATATGCTAACCAAAAAAAGACCACAGAAAATCAATCAGGTTGAGCAATTGTTGCTGGTGTGGATCAAGGATAAAGAGATGGCAGGTGATAGTGTTTCAGAGACGATTATTTGTGAAAAGGCAAGGAGGTTGCATGCTAATTCAAAGATTAAGGAGATTTGCACCAAGTGGAATGATGTCTAAATGTTTTTGGAGAAGTACCACCCTGAGTGAGCTGAAACAAGTCATCTTTGCAACAAGTTCAGTGACAGAACCATGTCCCATTTTAGTGAAATCTTAGAGGCGCCAGAAACAGAGGACCGTGAACAGTTATTTTGTGAGACGGGTCCAGTGACTCTCAAGCTGGTCCTAGTGGTAATAAAAGACAGAGAAAGGAATTAACCCCAGAGAGGGCTTTCATACCTCAAGTCATTATGGAGGGGGATTCCTCTTCCAAATGCTAACCCCAACTCCCTCTCTCCTCTTCCCTATCTTCCACATGCCATCACCAATCTTCAATAAAGGTAAGTAAAAATGTTATTTTATATGTTTATTTAAATTTATTAATAATTGTACACTATATTTGTTGTGTGTATGTAAAACTATAATTCAATACTGTCTATAAAATGTATTTTTGTGAATATTCTTGGGGTTCTGGAACGGATTAATTGTATTTCCATTATTTCTTATAGGAAATATTGCTTCGCCTTTCAGACTTTTTGACTTTAGAACTAGCTCCTGGAACAGATTAAGTTTGGAATTTGAGGTTCCACTGTAAAATAACATTTTTACTTACCTTTATTGAAGATTGTTGATGGCATCTGGAAGTTAGGGAGGAGTGAGGGAGCACTTATGTTTGGAAGGGGAATCCCCTTCCATAAAGACTTTAGGTAACAAGTCCTTACCTGGGGTTACTTCCCTTCTTTAAGATTTCCCTAAAATGGGACATGGTTCTGTCACTGAACTTGTTGCAGAGATCGCTTGTTTCAGCTTGCTCAAGGTGATATTTTTCAGCAAATGCCTTCACCCTATTCCACATGACACAAATCTCCTTAATCTCTGAAGAAGGCACCATCCACCATCCACCGCCACCACCACTATCACTATCACCATCCACAACCATCCACTTCCACCATCACCACCATCCACCACCAAAACCATCCACCAATACCACCCACCACCACCATCATCCACCATCCACCAGTACCATCCACCACCACCACCCCCACCATCTCCACCATCCACCAACACCATCCACTACCACCATCCACCACCACCATCCACCTCCACCATCCACAACCATCCACTTCCACCATCACCACCATCCACCACCAAAACCATCCACCAATACCACCCACCACCACCATCATCCACCATCCACCAGTACCATCCACCACCACCACCCCCACCATCTCCACCATCCACCAACACCATCCACTACCACCATCCACCACCACCATCCACCTCCACCATCCACCACCACCATCCACCACCACCATCCACCAACACTATCCACCACCATCCACCAATACCATCCACCACCACCACCATCCACCACCACCACCATCCACCACCATCACCATCCACCACCACCATCCACCACCACAATCCACCACCACCATCCAACACCACCACCATCTGCCAATACCATCCACCACCACCACAACCATCTACCAATACCATCAACCACCACCACCACCACCAGCAGTCACCAATATCATCAATCACCTCCACCATCACCATCCACCACCCACCACCACCATCCACCAATACCATCCACCACCACCATCCACCAGTACTATCCACCTCCACCACTATCCAACAATACCATCCACCACCACCACCATCCACCAATACCATCCACCACCACCACCATCCACCAATACCATCCATCACCACCACCATCCACCACCACCACCATCCACCAATACCATCCACCACCATTACCATCCACCAATACCATCCACCACCACCACCACCTTCCACCACCACCATCCACCAGTACCATCCACCACCACCACCATCCACCACCACTACCATCCACTACCACCATCTGCCAATACCATCCACCACCACCACCATCCATCACCATGGTAGCTTATTTCACAGTTGTACAGTGGTCCCTCGTTCATAATTAATCCGTTCCTGGAGCCGTTACTATAAACGAAATTTACGATTTACGAATCAATTTTTCCCATAAGAAATAATGTAAATACAATTAATCCGTTCCTGACACCCAGAAGTATTAAAACAAAAAAATTTTAACATGAAATATGCATGTAGTACATAAACAATACAATGGGAAATGATGAATGAAACATTAACAGCATAACACTTACCTTTATTGGAGATTCTTCTTAGTGTATGGGAGACTGGAGGAGGAGAGAGAGTGGATTGTTTATAGTTTGGAAGGGGAATCCCCTTCCATCAACACCTCAGGTACCATTTGCTTTTCTGGGGTTGCTTCTCTTCTCTGTTTCTTAACGCCACTAGGACAACCTTGAGAGTCACTGGAGTCCTGTCTCACAAAATAACTGTGGAGAGAGCTCTGTTTCTGGCATCTCTTTAACACTTCCCTAAAATGGCCCAAGACTTTGTCATAGGAATACCACGTCTACAGACCCCAGTGCACCTGTCAAGTTCCACAAAAGGAAACTTTATCCCAATATCAATAATCATAAGTCACCTACTAAATGGGGTTATGTAGGCACATATCAAGTGACAGGGGCCAGTAATAGTGGTTCTCCATCAAAGCAAGAGGAGAAAGTACCACAATAAGGGTAGCCCAATTGATAAGAGGTCAGGCAAAGAAAGGAGAGATTGTATCTTCTGCAACAGTACTCATTTCTCTAAGAACTGTAATGCCTATAATTCATGGGATGTTAAAGTGGAAAGATTGGAAGAGCTTGCTAGATGTATCAGGTGTCTAGGAAATCATAATGTAAGGGATTGCCATGCTAACTTGAACCATTGTTATCAGTGTAACAAGGGAAGACACCACATAGCTATGTGTAAGGGCGGATCTAATCGTAATGATGGTAACAATAGTACTGATAGAGATAATAACCCGGACACAACAGTAGCCAACCTAAAGATTGCAGCTAATGTCGGTAATGATGGCCTAGCTGAGGTAGCTTTACCTGTGTTGGATGTGGTGATTAATGATAAACGGCATAAATCCAAAACTGTAACAGCATTACTGGATCAGGGATCACAACGTACCTTCATAAAACATAATTGCTTTAATGGAATGAAGGTACAAATGGGAGATCCTGCTATACTCAAGTTATCTGGCTTTCTCTCGCATAAGAAGGCCCAGTCATACGACACTGTTTATGTAACTGTCAGGCTGGGCAATGAGAGAAAATGTATTAATGCCGTAATTGTGGATAGGCTTCCAGAGAAAATATCTACAATAGGGCTTGGTAACGCTACTGAAAGGCTTTCAAGTAAGGTAAATTTGGCATCTTCTGGTGTAAATAATGATTCTGTGGGGCCAATAAATATTTTGATAGGTAGTGACCATTATGCCACCTTTGTAAAGGGTATGACAAAGAAATGCGGAGTCACCCTTCTAAGGACTGCAGGAGGTCACGTGATGTATGGTAGGCTTCCTCGTACTGATAATGAATGACTGGAGGAAGCCATAAATACAGTTACGATGTGTCTTACTCATGAAATATCACCCCAGTATAAATATACTTCAATAGAGGATGAAGTTGAACCTGTGTATAAATTATGGGAATTGGACAGCATAGGGATCAATGTAAATGAAGAAAGTCCAGATGATTCCTTTACTCAAGAACAATGCCAGAAGGATGTTAAATTTGAATCTGGACAATACTGGGTGAGACTTCCGTGGAAGCTGAACCATCCAGACCTACCAACTAATTACCGGATGGCGTTTACCTGGAGAGAGTTCCGGGGTTCAACGCCCCCGCGGCCCGGTCTGTGACCAGGCCTCCTGGTGGATCAGAGCCTGATCAACCAGGCTGTTGCTGCTGGCTGCACGCAAACCAACGTACGAGCCACAGCCCGGCTGATCAGGAACTGACTTTAGGTGCTTGTCCAGTGCCAGCTTGAAGACTGCCAGGGGTCTGTTGGTAATCCCCCTTATGTGTGCTGGGAGGCAGTTGAACAGTCTCGGGCCCCTAACACTTATTGTATGGTCTCTTAACGTGCTAGTGACACCCGTGCTTTTCATTGGGGGGATGGTGCATCGTCTGCCAAGTCTTTTGCTTTCGTAGTGAGTGATTTTCGTGTGCAAGTTCGGTACTAGTCCCTCTAGGATTTTCCAGGTGTATATAATCATGTATCTCTCCCTCCTGCGTTCCAGGGAATACAGGTTTAGGAACCTCAAGCGCTCCCAATAATTGAGGTGTTTTATCTCCGTTATGCGCGCCGTGAAAGTTCTCTGTACATTTTCTAGGTCGGCAATTTCACCTGCCTTGAAAGGTGCTGTTAGTGTGCAGCAATATTCCAGCCTAGATAGAACAAGTGACCTGAAGAGTGTCATCATGGCCTTGGCCTCCCTAGTTTTGAAGGTTCTCATTATCCATCCTGTCATTTTTCTAGCAGATGCGATTGATACAATGTTATGGTCCTTGAAGGTGAGATCCTCCGACATGATCACTCCCAGGTCTTTGACGTTGGTGTTTCGCTCTATTTTGTGGCCAGAATTTGTTTTGTACTCTGATGAAGATTTAATTTCCTCATGTTTACCATATCTGAGTAATTGAAATTTCTCATCGTTGAACTTCGTATTGTTTTCTGCAGCCCACTGAAAGATTTGGTTGATGTCCGCCTGGAGCTTTGCAGTGTCTGCAATGGAAGACACTGTCATGCAGATTCGGGTGTCATCTGCAAAGGAAGACACGGTGCTGTGGCTGACATCCTTGTCTATGTCGGATATGAGGATGAGGAACAAGATGGGAGTGAGTACTGTGCCTTGTGGAACAGAGCTTTTCACCGTAGCTGCCTCGGACTTTACTCTGTTGACGACTACTCTCTGTGTTCTGTTAGTGAGGAAATTATAGATCCATCGACTGACTTTTCCTGTTATTCCTTTAGCACGCATTTTGTGCCCTATTACGCCATGGTCACACTTGTCGAAGGCTTTTGCAAAGTCTGTATATATTACATCTGCATTCTTTTTGTCTTCTAGTGCATTTAGGACCTTGTCGTAGTGATCCAATAGTTGAGACAGACAGGAGCGACCTGTTCTAAACCCATGTTGCCCTGGGTTGTGTAACTGATGGGTTTCTAGATGGGTGGTGATCTTGCTTCTTAGGACCCTTTCAAAGATTTTTATGATATGGGATGTTAGTGCTATTGGTCTGTAGTTCTTTGCTGTTGCTTTACTGCCCCCTTTGTGGAGTGGGGCTATGTCTGTTGTTTTTAGTAACTGTGGGACGACCCCCGTGTCCATGCTCCCTCTCCATAGGATGGAAAAGGCTCGTGATAGGGGCTTCTTGCAGTTCTTGATGAACACAGAGTTCCATGAGTCTGGCCCTGGGGCAGAGTGCATGGGCAAGTCATTTATCGCCTGTTCGAAGTCATTTGGCGTCAGGATAACATCGGATAGGCTTGTGTTAATCAAATTTTGTGGCTCTCTCATAAAAAATTCATTTTGATCTTCGACTCTCAGTCTGGTTAGCGGCTTGCTAAAAACTGAGTCATATTGGGACTTGAGTAGCTCACTCATTTCCTTGCTGTCATCTGTGTAGGACCCATCTTGTTTAAGTAGGGGCCCAATACTGGACGTTGTTCTCGATTTTGATTTGGCATAGGAGAAGAAATACTTTGGGTTTCTTTCGATTTCATTTATGGCTTTTAGTTCTTCCCGCGATTCCTGACTCCTAAAGGATTCTTTTAGCTTAAGTTCGATGCTTGCTATTTCTCTGACCAGTGTCTCCCTACGCATTTCAGATATATTGACCTCTTTTAGCCGCTCTGTTATTCTTTTCCGTCGCCTGTAAAGGGAGCGCCTGTCTCTTTCTATTTTACATCTACTCCTCCTTTTTCTTAGAGGAATAAGCCTTGTGCATACATCGAGTGCCACCGAGTTAATCTGTTCTAGGCATAAGTTGGGGTCTGTGTTGCTTAGTATATCTTCCCAGCTTATATCGGTTAGGACTTGGTTTACTTGGTCCCACTTTATGTTTTTGTTATTGAAGTTGAATTTGGTGAATGCTCCCTCATGACTAATCTCATTATGTCGGTCTGGGGCTCAGCGCATACATGACTGAACCTCAATTATGTTGTGATCTGAGTATATTATTTTTGATATGGTGACATTTCTTATCAGATCATCATTGTTAGTGAAGATGAGGTCTAGTGTATTCTCCAGTCTAGTAGGCTCTATTATTTGCTGGTTTAAATTGAATTTTGTGCAGAGATTTAAAAGCTCGCGTGAGTGTGAGTTTTCATCAGAGCTGCCTCCTGGTGTTATTACTGCAACAATATTATTTGCTATATTCCTCCATTTTAGGTGCCTTAAGTTGAAATCCCCCAGGAGCAAGATGTTGGGTGTAGGAGCTGGAAGATTTTCCAGACAGTGGTCAATTTTTAACAGCTGTTCCTGGAATTGCTGGGATGTTGCATCCGGAGGCTTGTAGACTACCACAATAACTAGGTTTTGGTTCTCGACCTTTACTGCTAAAACTTCCACTACATCATTTGAGGCATTTAGCAGTTCTGTGCAAACAAGTGACTCTGCAATGCACAGGCCAACCCCCCCCTTTTGCCTGTTCACTCTGTCACATCTGTATAGGTTGTAACATGGGATCCATATTTCGTTGTCCAAGTGATCCTTTATGTGGGTCTCAGTGAAAGCCGCGAACATTGCCTTTGCCTCTGCAAGCAGTCCACGGATGAAAGGTATTTTGTTGTTTGTTGCTGGCTTTAGACCCTGTATATTTGCCAAGAAGAATGTTATCGGACTGGTGGTATTGTTGGTACTGGGGGGGGATTTTTTTTCCGGCATTAGTATCTGTATCTGTTGGTTTGGAGTGGAGGCCATCGACTGTGGTTCCACTTCAGGAATGACTGGATTTGGTGTACGATTTCTGCCATTTCCTGCCAGTTTTTTTTCCTTCCTGGCACTAAAAAACCTCTCCCTCTTGAGTGGCTGTGGCTACCCAGGTTTTCCCATGGCCTGGATGTTTTGTATCTTTTTGTCCCCTTTAGATGGTATGCCTGGCAATTTAAGTTATAGCACAGTCTTTCCTGTACTGAAGAGGTACACAGTTCAGGGTGAAAAAGCTTACAGGAAGGGAGTTTGCATTTTCCTGTTGTCATATGGGCATGGCATTTTCTAGGGTGGTCATAGTTGCACGTCCCATCTGTTTTTCCAGATTTCCCATGCCAGCAGATACCAAGTGCATAGTATGTGCACAGGCTTGGTTTCCGTTTGCCTTGGGTTTCTGTGACTGTATTCCCTGTTGGTGCATGTTTCCCTGTCTTACTTCTATCCTACCTAGCACCAACAGTGGAGCTCCCACCAGTTGTTTTTGGTAATATATCCTCACTATTGCTAGTGGAGTCCTCTTGTTTGCTATTTCCTGCGGTATTTCTAGTTTGCAATATTGGTTTTATCTTATTTTTGACTACACTTGTTTCCCTACTATGGCTCCTATCCCCTATGAGGTCATTTATATGTATTCCTTCCTGCGTATAATTCCTGACTACCTGGACAAAGTCTCGGCGTATGGACAATTAAAGGCTCAGCTCCGCAAACTGAGCAAGACACCAGAACTGTTGACTGCTTACGATGATATAATTAATGAGCAGTTAATTAATAAATTCATAGAGGAGGTACCTCCCGAGCAAGCCCAGATTTATGGTCACTATTTGCCACATCACGGAGTGAAGAAGGATTCTAAGACTACTCCTCTGAGGATTGTGTTTAATTGTAGTGCCAGGAGTAACAAAAATGTACCTAGTTTGAATGACTTTGATGACAGGTCCGTCGTTGACGGAAAAACTGGTAGACATATTATTAAACTTCAGGGTTAAGAATTATGCCTTTATGGCAGACATAAGTAAAGCTTTCCTGAGAGTGGGTCTGCAGGAGGCTAACTGGGATTGCACAAGGTTCTTACGGCCCAAGAATCCTAGTGACCCACTTAGTCCCCTGAAGACTTTTCGGTTCAGGAGTGTATTGTTTGGTGCTACCTCCAGTCCGTTCCTACTCCAGGCAACGATAAATGCACACCTTAAGCGTACGGGTGGTCCACTGAGTGGAGTAATGGGTAAACAATTTTATGTGGACAATTTCCTAGGGGTGATGTCTACTGAAGAGGAACTAATAAGCATATATGAAGGGGCTAATGAAATAATGCAAGGTGCAAATATGCCCCTGAGGGAATGGAACAGTAATTCGTCCAATTTAAGGGCTCAAATAAATAAAGACAACCCTGGAGTTGAAGTGTCTAAATATAGTAATGTGCTGGGACTGTCTTGGGACACAGAGATAGACTTGTTATCGTTAAAGTCGAATAACTACAGCATGTCCAATAAATTAACCAAGAGAGTATTACTTGCAGAAGTTTCAAAATGCTTCGATCCACTAGGCTTAGTGTCGCCACTTACCATAAGAGGAAAATTTTTAATACAAGAAGCATGGAAGCTTATGTGTGCTTGGGATGGAACCCTACCTGAGGAATTTGTTGGAAGGTGGGAAGAACTAATAGGTGAATATGTAAAATTACCAATGTTGGAGTTCCCACGTAATGTGGCCAGTCAAGATGGAGAAAATGTACTCCACATTTTTTGCGATGCTTCGAAATTAGCAGATGGAGCAGTTGCTTACCTTCAATGTAATAGTGCCATTTCTCTTGTTGTGTCTAAGGCTAGGGTGGCTCCAATCAAATCACGTACCTTACCTCAGTTGGAATTAACGGCCATTTATGTAGGTGTCAAATTAGCCAATTATATAAGAAATAAATTGCGAGAGATAAGTATGAGCGACACCGTAATTTGGTCTGATAATGAGGTATCCTTACAATGGATTCGTAATGGCAACAGTAATATTGTGTACATACAAAACAGAGTCGCTGAAATTAATCAAATACAGGAGAAATATAACAGTTTGGGTCAGCATATGTTAACCTTTAATCACATTCCTGGTGACGAGAATCCGGCTGACTTCTTGTCTCGAGGCTTGACTTATGAAAAATTTATGAGTGCTTTGTCGTGGTTTGCTGTATAGTCCTTGTGGCTTAGCGCTTCTTTTTGATTATAATAATAATAATAATAATTTGTCGTGGTTTAAAGGGCCAAGTTGGCTGGTGGACAAAATTAACTGGCCGGTGCAAAAGGCACATATTGCTCCTGTCGAAATTACGGTGAGCACCGCTCCAGTCAGTAGTCCCTCCTTAGCCATTGATATGAATAGGTATTCTTCCTTATCCAAGCTGATTAGCGTGACAAGGTTAGTGTTTAAATTTATAAGTAAGATGAATATCTCATATAATTTTCCCCATCCCCTGAAATACTGGCTACAGAGGGTACAAGAAGAAACCTACAGAGATGAGATTAAATTAATGATGGAAGGAAAAATTGTGAAAGGCTCAATAATAGAAAAGCTGGGGCTGTATTTAGAGGATGATGTAATTAGGTGCAGAGGCGGGTTACAAAATGCTGAATTGGGGAAATGTGCTAAGCACCCTATCTTGCTGCCCAAAATTCATCACCTGACAACCTTGATTGTCTTTAATGCCCATAATAACGTGATGCATGGTGGGGTACAGGATACCTTAAACTGTATTCGGGAAACCTTCTGGATTCCACAAGGACGGCAAATTGTAAAAAGGGTTATCAAGTCGTGTGTAATATGTCGCCGGGTGGATGCCAGAACCTACATGTACCCAGGTCCTCCACCATTGCTCAAGGAACGTGTGCAGTTGGTAAAACCATTTGATGTGACCGTAGTGGACTATAGTGGGCCAGTCATTTCTGCAGGTACTTCAGATGGTGTTCCTTTGAAGGTGTATGTATGTCTATTTACTTGTACAGCTACTAGGGCTGTTCATCTAGAAGTGGCTCAGGACTTGTCTGCAGAACAGTTCATACAGCTGTTCCAGAAATTTGCAGCTAGGAGATCCTGTCCAAGATTGATGATCTCAGATAATGCCACCAATTTTGTAGCGGGTGCTCAACACTTGATGGAATTAAATAAGAGTGATGATGTAAAGTCTTTGTTGACCCATCGAGGATGTGTCTGGAAATTTATTACTCCCAGAGCCCCTTGGCAGGGAGGACTGTACGAAAGAATGATAGGTACAGTGAAAAGATGTCTTCGTAAGGTGCTACACAGGAAGAGAATTAATTTGGAGGAATTCCGTGCAGTGTTGGTGGAGGCAGAGAATCGGATAAACAATCGCCCTCTGTCATACATGAGCGAGATCCTGACTCCCTCTCACCTAATATGTGGACAAAGGTTAGAAGCTGCACCTATCTATAGAGATAATCCCGAGGGAAGTGATGAGGATTACAATAATGTGACCGTGTTGAGTGATAAGTTCAAGATGTTAAATAAGGTAATTACTCATTGGTCCGAGGATAGTGAACTTTTATGGAGTCATGACTTCTAAACCAGGACAAACCAATGGATACCTCGTCTTGCTAGAATAAGAACCGTGTCGGTGTAGCAGGACATTGAAATGAGATAGTGAATGGAGGAAATAAGGAGTATCAATCACCCACAGTTAAGTAACCCTTCTAGTTATAGCAGACTGATAATGGCCAGTTAGGTATGTTGTAATTGGATAAGTTATGGGTGATCCAGCTACATCAAGCGACCACCAGAGAATATCTGCTAAGTGGTGGGATTATGTACAAATGTTTTTTCTTGATGGATGTATCCATGTGTAACCTACCCCCCCTTCCCCTTCATTCAGTTAAACTAATATAATCTATACAGTCCACAATTAATTAGTAGTGCCATACTTGAGGGTGCTATCCAATTTATACTGGTCTCGGATATATATGGATAAGATTGTGAGGGTCGAGGGGCCACCTGCAGTGACCAGAGGTGGTTAAGTTTTCTCACATGTCTACACGGGTGACTACGGTAAACAATATAGTTGTAGTCTCCCAATAAGATTACTCATATGCATGTAATGTTGAGGTATGTACAAGTAACCACCACAAAAAATTTTCCATACCTGGTGCCTTTCCTTTACTCATCCTAAAAATCGCCTCCTCCACCTCCACTCAAATCCTACCTTCTAGTACCGGCCGATCCTTGTCATTTATAACTTTTCTGAAATCTGCCCCCCCCCCTACCAGGCCACCTGAATGAACCCCCCCTATGCCCTGCTGGAGCTTTTCCCCAAACCAAAGATCAGCATAAAAACTCATGTTGTCTGTGGTGGTGAGTATCTGACCTGGCAGGTAACCACCCAAACCTGTTTATACTTTCAATTGCAAGAGGGATGTTGCCTGTTGTCTTACCCTAAAGTCCGCTAGCACTGCACGATGGTCTGAAAACCCCACATCAGAGGTATGAACACACCCTACCCGAATTCCTTGCATTACATACAGTCTATCCAGATGAGCTGAGTAGCCTCTTCACATAAACGTATGTTCCACACCCCCATCCTCCCCACCCTACCACGTCATTGACCCCTACATCCCCCAGCAGATTCGGTAAGACAGGCAAAATGCATCCAGCCCCCCTCGGCTCAATGTTGCCATGTCGTATAACGCAATCCCCACCCATGACTGTCATTAAAGGCAAGCCCCGAATGTGATACATTAAATCATTCCTCATGAAATCCACTTTTACTTTTTTGTTGCTTTCTGTGGGCATATAAACTCCAATAAAACAAACTCTAACCCCACACCAATACCCATCCACCCTTCCTACCCTCCCACCTCCCCCTCCTCCCATCCCAAGACTCACCAAGGGCTGGACTCCTTCACCGCTATAGCCACCCCACCCTTAAATTTTAAAGAATTACTTACATTCGGTAGCCTTTTAACCGTAACTCTCGACCAAAGCTGTAATTGTTTTCTTGTATAAAACATACATCCACAGCATAACGTCGCAAAAACCACTCCATCCATACACACTTAACCTCCACACGCTGGCCATTGTCATTGATGGTTACACACTTGAATTTACAAAAATGGTGGCTTTCCTCTATGTTTGTGGATCTTTCCCATTCCCACTCATACATTACACTGACCTTCTTTGGCATTTGACTTCTCAAGACCCCTCACTCCCCTCTGCCCTACCCGTATGCTGGGCGCATGCAACTACCCCTTCCGTGAGAGGCACCTCAGCCACTTTCATCCACGATTTCTTCCCCGGACGCTGTCCTGGTGTCAAGACCTTGTCCATATCCGACACTCCCGCCGATCGTTTGCAGGAGCCACCATCCACATACATCTCCTCGCCAGATGAAGCCTCCTGGTGGACCTCCACCACCACCCCATGCATTCGTGCCATCATGGTTTCGTCCTGTTCCCCCACATTCTGCGATTCCTCCATTGCCAACTCACGACACTCCAGTGAACAACAGGACCATGCTCTGTCCCATCCAGCAGGTTGTGCAGCACGTCCTCCAGCAACCTCTCCTGTGTCAAACCCTCAGATCCCACAGAAGGCCCGAGCATGGTTGTGGCATCCACCGACAGGGTGGCATACATTGTAGACTGCGTTTCTTCTTGTTGCATCTCTTCACTCCAAAGCTTGGTACCTTGCCCAACCTAGAGACCAGACTCATGCTCGAAGGCCTCAGTTTGTAGGCCCACAGGTGAAGGGTCCCAGGTGTGGACAACCAGGTGACGGGAGCACTGAGCAGCCATATAGTCATATGAGTTGCATAACCTGCATGTCTTCCGTTGGCCTGCATAATGAACAAACACCTGGGTCCTGTATGTCTCCAGACGTACATAAGAAGGAATTGGCTGTTTTAACATCTTAATGGTGAAGGAGCCCTCTGGGAGCCCCTCGTATGGGCCCTCTCTCCACGCTCCCTTGGCCACTGTATGCACCGTTCCATATCTGCCAAAACCTTTCCGAAGATCGTACTCCCCAACCTCGAAAGGCACATTCCTCACCTTGACCCAGGTAACATATGTGGAGACATCATGTAGACAAACCTCTACAGCTGAATTCACCACCATTCTTCTTTCTTGAAAAGCTTGCACAATCTTGGTGTAAAAGCCAGCATTCACAAATTTCACAATATAATCGACATCCCATTGAGAGCTACACTATATAATTCCTCGTTGGGGAAGCCGTAAATATCGCGAATAATGCACGGCAGTAATACATGCATCGTAGCACTACTGAGGGAGCCACGGATGAACTCAACACAGATTGTGTTTACTCTCCGACTTTGACGGTCCGCCATCTTGGGTATTGTAGTACACGGGCTGCCACCAGGTGTATGCAGGAGCAGGCTCAGAAAGCCTCCTCCCAGCCTGCAGGTTGAGAGACTAATGTTGCTATGTATGATAATCTATGTAACTGTATTTGTGAATACCTGAATAAACTTATTTATAATAGCAGAATAATAAATAACAGGGAAATGGTGTTTGTGCTCAGCACACACACAGCCGTTGAGTCGGTATTTACAAGTGAATGTGACACTAACTTTCCCAGGACCCAAAACTTTCTTTCAGGACCTGACACTGACAAATTAAGTATTGACGAAATTTGCAGAGTAGATATAATAAAACACTTGGAGAAGCTAAATGTTAACAAATCAAGCAGATTGGATGAAATATCTGTCAGCATCATCTTACTAGAAGATATCAGAAACACAGGAAACACAGCTGGAACAAGTGTAGAAGCCTTCCAGAGGAAACTGGACAAATATCTTCACCAGGTGCCAGATCAACCAGGCTGTGATGGATATGTGGGGCAGCGGGCCTCCAGCAACAACAGTCTGACTAATCAGGCAAGCACCAGACGAGCCTGGCCCATGGCCGGGCTCCGAGAGTAGTGAAACTCTCGAAACTCTTCAAAGGTATAGCAAAGGTATGAAATGTAAAATAATTTAGATATCAAATCGCTTACCCACTATTAGTAAAATTTAATAAATAACTTGAAGGGATTAAGATGCTAATGAATTGGAACCTAGCAAATGTTAATGAGAATGATTATTACCTCCTAGCTCTTTATTAGCTAGGAACTTCTCATCTAATTCCAAAGCTACATTAAAATTATCTTGATCTTTTTCCTGCAGATAACTTCCGAGGTAAACAGAGAGTGTATTATACAGATCATCTACAAGATCTAATTTTTCAAAATTCCTATTTGTACATCTTTATTAAAGAGAAACAATCTCTTCTTTTCAAAGTCAATAATGAATGCTAATAATAATTATATCTTTATTTACTACAAGTACAAGTACGAGGTATACAGTCCTAGCTGACACCAATGACATACTACTATATATAAAGCCGCTTGTTATGCTGAGCATCCCCTCAAGGAAGGTTAAGATAAGATAAGATAAGATAAGATTTCGTTCGGATTTTTAACCCCGGAGGGTTAGCCACCCAGGATAACCCAAGAAAGTCAGTGCGTCATCGAGGACTGTCTAACTTATTTCCATTGGGGTCCTTAATCTTGTCCCCCAGGATGCGACCCACACCAGTCGACTAACACCCAGGTACCTATTTGCTGCTAGGTGAACAGGACAATAGGTGTAAGGAAACGTGTCGGAATTTCCACCCGCCGGGAATCGAACCCGGGCCCTCCGTGTGTGAAGCGGGAGCTTTAGCCACCAGACCACCGGGCCACCTTGATGTTGGTGAGGGGCTCTTGATTTAAGGAATTGGATCTGTGCTCCAGTTCCCCGAATTAAGCCTGAATGCCTTCCACATCCCCCCACTCAGGCGCTGTATAATCCTCCGGGTTTAGCGCTTCCCCCTTGATTATAATAATAATAATATGCTGAGCATTTCGGGTGAATTAGGTCAGTTTTGTCCCAGGATGCGACCCACACCAGTCAACTAACGCCTAGGTATCCATTTTACTGATGGATGAACAGGGACATCAGGTGTCTTAATGAAACACGTCCTAATGTTTCCAGCCGTACCAGGGGATTGATCCCGGACCCCAATGTGTGAGCTGAGTGAGCTAGCGATCGAGCTACGGGACACGTAATGTTAGTCCCCAAGTTTTAACTTCCTGAATGTTCGTTTATATTTCTCAGGAAACATTTGGTATACAAGCAATACCACTTTCTCAATCTCTGGAATAATGAGAAAAATTATTCCCTTCAAGTGTGTCTACTCTTCATAGCCCTTCATCACGGTGTTCCGTGGCCTGGTGGTTAAAGCTCTCGCTTCACACGGTGAGGGTCCGGGTTCGATTCCCGGCGAAGGGTTGGAAACATTGAGCGTGTTTCCTTACACCGGTTGTCCATGTTCACCCATCAATAAAACTGGTATTGGTCGACTGGTGTGTGTCGTATCCTGGGAAAAAAAACTGACCTAATTTTCCCGAGATACTCTGCATAACAAGCGGCTTTCTATATAGTAGTATGTCATTGATGTCAGCTAGGGATGTATACCCTGTACATGTAGAAATAAACGTATTATATTATAAAATCTGTGTACGAACCTGAGTAGCCCAAGTTATCCAGTGGAATGGTTGGCAATGGTCTCGCCTCACACATTGAGTGTACAGAGTGGAGAGGGTTTCGGGGGTCAACACCCCCATGGCCCGGTCTGTGACTAGGTCTCTTGGTGGATCAGGGTCTGATCAACTAGGATCTTACTGCTGGCAGCACGCAGACCGACGTACGAACCACAGCCCGGTACTGACTTTAGGTGCTTGTCTAGCGCCTTCTTGAAGACAGCCAGGGGTCTATTGGTAATGCCCCATATGTATGTAGGGTGGCAGATGAACAGTCTTGGACTGCTGACACTTACTGTGTTGTCTCTTAACGTACTCGTAGCGCCCCTGCTTTTCATTGGGGGGATGTTACATTTTCTGCTGAATCTTTTGCTTTAGTAGGGAGTGCTTTTTTCATGTGCAAATTTGTGACTAGTCCCTCCAGGATTTTCCAAGTGTATATTATCATGTATCTTTCTCACCTGCATTCCAGGAAGTACAAATCAAGGTCTTTAACCATTCCCAGTAATTAAGGTACTGTATTGTACTTATATATGCCGTGAAAGTTCTCTGCATATTCTTAGGGTCTGCAATTTCGCTTGCCTTGAAAGGGACCTTTATTGTACAGCAATATTCCAACCTAGAGAGAACAAGCAATTTAAAGAGAATCATCATGGGCTTGGCATCCCTAGTTTTGAAAGTTCTCATTATCCATCCTATCATTTTCCTAGCAGATGTAATAGATACATTGTTGTGATCTTTGAAAATAAGATCGCCTGACATTATCACTCCCAGGTCCTTCACATTAGTTTCTCGATCTATTGTGTGGTTGGAATTTGTTTTATACTCCATTACAGTTTTGATTTCCTCGAGTTTTCCATAACGAAGTAATTGAAATTTGTCTTCATTGAACTTCAATTTATTTTCTGCGACCCATTTAAAGATTTGGTTGATGTCCTCTCGGAGACATCGGCGTCATCCGTCTTCCACGGATGACGCTCATGCAAATTCGGATGTCATCCGTAAAGGATGACACGGTGCTGTGGCTTCCATCACTGTCTGTGTCAGATATAAGGATAAGGAACAGGATGGGAGCGAGTACTGTGCTTAGCAGAACAGAGCTTTCCACTGTAGCCACCTCTGACTTAATTTACTAATTCTCTGTGTGTTCTATTAGAAAGTTATAGCGTCATGTGGGTTCGATAACGTGGATGGGGTAAAAACACTCATGTAGGCTGGGTAGTACGTATAATTATAACGGAAAGTATGGGAAGCGCCATCAGCTGCCCTGCCTCTCTCTGCTCCCTATCTCAGACTGACCCACCAGTGCCTAGTTGGTGAACAGCATTCAAAAACATGCTATGGTCAGCAGCAACATGAATAACAGTCAGTGATTCACACAGACAGTTGGTAGTGAGTCATCTACTGGTAACTGGTTACTGGTAACTGGTACTACTGAGAATAGATCCATCTATCAACTTTTCTTGTTATTCCTTTATTACGCATTTGTGTGCTATAACACCATGATCGCACCTGTCGAAGGCTTTCGCAAAGTCTGTGTATACTACATCTGAAACAGGATATATACACCGTGAAGGGTGTCTCCGAGTGTATATATACACTGAGAGATTATTAAGCACTTTTGTGATCTCAGTTATATTCTCATGGAATAGTTGAAATAATTAATCAGAGAGCTAGTTGTTTGGTTGGTGCGGTTTAAAGCCTATCAGTTACACTCATTAAGGCTACATATCACCTGTTAGTAAGTTTATACAGGTATACACAAATACAGTTACATAGATTATCATAGCAGCATATGTGTAGAGAACCTTCCAGGATAACCCATAATCCAGTAACTCCAATTCAAGAATTTAATCTTTAAAGTAGGGATTAAAATAGGCTCTCAACATATATACGTATACCTCAAACACCCGTACTTGTATTTATATTATACTACTCTCTAATCTATCCCTGCATTACCTGCGTTATTTGTTGCCTGGGGATACAGCTAATCACCTTCACCGGTTAAGACACCTGCTGTCCATACTCACCTGTCAGTAAAATAGGTGTCTGGGTGTTAGTCGACTGGTGTGGGTCGGATCCTGGGACAAAAACGACCTAATTTGCGCGAAATGCTCTGCATAGCAAGGGGCTTTCTATATAGTAGTATGTCACTGATGTCAGCTAGGCCTGTATAACTAGTACATGTACTTGCACAAATAAAGATTATTTTATTAATATTAACCCAATAATAACTCAACAAAAGGGGCAGTACAAAAGATCACTCTTGCTGCCAGACAACACAACACAGCTTTTCAAAACCTTTGTAAAAACTCGATGTGCATAAAAGGACCCAAAAACTGAAACTCCCTACCTGATAACTCCAGGGCCTCTCTGCCAACTGGGGCTGTCAGCGAGGTCAAATAAAGTAAGAGTATTAGTAACAAAAAAGGCACAATACCGTGACTGGAACGATACGCAAATAACCCGCACATAAAAGAGAGAAGCTTACGACGACGTTTCGGTCCGACTTGGGCCATTTACAAAGTGAATGGTCCAAGTCGGACCGAAACGTAAGCTTCTCTCTTTTATGTGCGGGTTATTTGTGTAAGAGCATTAGGGGGGTGGCGACATCGGAAGTAGATTCTGTGTGCCTGCTGATAGACAGGGCAGTCTATTAAGAAATCGTGAACTGACAATGGAACTTGACAATTCTCACTGAGTGGCACTGAGCATTTCTTCATGAGATACCCATGAGAGAGACGTGTCTCCCATACGTAGGCAAGAGAGCGTAGTCCTTCGAACACAGCGTTGATAAGAAAACCAGAAGCCCAAACAGGTTTGCGAGGTTGTCTAGAGGCTATTGTAAAATAGTCTGAGAATGGAATACCCCTATATGAAATGAGGTCATGAATGGCTGACCGTACAGTAGAGTCCTCCAGCTAGTGGCCTCGATCATCCAGATGTCCAGTGACCCAGCAGAAAATGATGTCTGTGTTTACTAGGAATGCGGCACAACCAGGGCTGTATACGAAGAACGATGAGATGAGGAGAATCAAATTCTTGAATAGCCTACAAAGCACTATAGGAGTCTGAAAATACTACAAATGTTGAGGTAGGCAGGGATGCAGTTCGCATAACCATGAGAACTGCATATGAAAGCAAAAGACTCGGCAGGAGATGCAACATTCCCCCGATGAAAAGCAGGGGCGCCACGAGTACACTGAGAGAGAACACAATAGGTGTCCGGGGCCCAAGACTGTTCAATTGCCTCCCAGCATACATAAGGGGGATTACCAATAGACCCTGGCTGTCTTCAAGAAGGCACTGGACAGGCACCTAAAGTCAGTACCTGACCAACCGGGCTGTGGTTCGTACGTCAGCTTGCGTGCGGCCAGCAGTAAGAGCCTGGTTGATCTGACCCTGATCCACCATGGGGCCTGGTCTCAGACCTGGCCGCGGGGGCGTTGACCCCCGAAACCCTCTCCAGGTAAACTCCAGGTAATATCTCAGTTGTGAAAATGCTAGCTGAGTCTAATCAAGGCTCTCGTACAATTCTGTCCGGAAAAATTGCTGCAAACCCGACATCTTCAGAGGATTTTGAATTATCATTGTAAACTGCAGTGACACGAGAATGAGTTCGGAAATATTTAAAAAAAAAAAGGGAGTGAGAAGCTAAGTAGGAAATTGAGTTTTCGCAAACTTAAGTAGGGAAGAACATGACACGAATCCTCCGAACTTCCCAAGGGAAAATAGAAAGGTTAGATGCTGGATGGACATCCAGACTGGGTAAATGAAGAGAAGCCAAGAGATAGTGAATACGGAGAGAAAGGGAAGTAGTAAATAAGGGAGGTTATCAAACAAAGAACTTCTTCTAACGTCTGTTACCATCCTGTAAGTATAGGATTGTGAAGGTCATGGAAGCGGACAAAATAACGGAGACAATGGGCATTACACCAATTTTGCAACGATCTTGGAACATCCGTCTCTGCATATAATCTCTAAACCGGGAAAAAACGAAAAGCACCTTGACACAATCGCAACTCTTGATAATGAATGAGATCAAGTTTAGAAAAAGTTGCGGGAGAAGCCGCAGAATATAGCTGGTCACCATAACCCAATTTTGATAAGATTAGAGCAAAATGGAGACAAAGAGTTCGTCTTTCAGTCCACCAAGAAAGATGGGCTAGAGTTTTAACGAGGTTCAAAGTGGCTATGGAGAAGTTGGTTTCAGGGAGGTTATTTGAGGTATCACTGAAAACCGGCGACGAAACAAAAGGCCTGGAAACTCGACTGTATCTTCCTCAGGGATACGGGAACCATACTGGTACAACGTGGTATTAGGGAAAACAGGGCGTCTTGTAAAAGTAATCATATGTGTTTTAGTAACAGAAAATTTAATTCAATGTGTAGTGGCCCAGTGGGAAACACGGTCGGTAGTATTCTGGATAGAGACTGCTACTAGGCTACAGTCAGCACCTGCGCAAGTTATAGCAAAATCGCCGATGTAAAGTGACGGCCAAATATCAAATATAAGAAGAGAGGCAAGTAGAAAAAGAGTGGTGCTAAAGACTCATTCCTAAGGGACTCCTGCCTGCGCAAAGTAAGGGAAAAATATTATTAACCCTGACACGGAAATTTCTCTTGGACGCGAATTTTTTTTTAGGGAAAGCGGCAGGTTGCACATAGGCCTGAAGATGTTATAACGCCAGGTAGTCATACTCTTTTCAAGATCGAAAGAGACTGCAACAATCAAGTGTTTACTAGCAAAGCAATTACGAATATAGGTATCTAAAAATATTAAGGGATCAATAATAGATCGGCCACTACGAAAGCCAAATTGATGAGTGGAAAGGGTTATGGGTCTTCAAATAAAACACCAAACGTTTATTTATTAGACGTTCCGACAACTTCCAAACTGCACTATTATGAGCAATAGGTCGATAGGGAGGAGCATCATGGTCTGAAATATCCGGCTTGTGAAAGTGAAATCAATGGCAGTTTTCAATGGACAAGAAAGAACTCCTTGCAACTAGACAAGATTAGAGACGTAAGAAGCTACAAGGGCCGTCGGATGTAAATGTTTAAACATACAAATATGAATGTCATCAAGCTCAGCCGCCGAAGGTCGGAAAGTGGAAAATGTTGACTGAAGTTCGCGAAGCGTAAGTTAAATCTAGCAGAATTGAAGAAAAGAAACGATGGGCACAGATGGACCCCTAAGATATACGGACAAGATGATTTCCAATTGCTGAATAAACTTACTTAATTCCAGGTAAGTAAGTTTATTCAGGTATACACAAATATGGTTACATAGGTTATAATACATGCCTGCAACTTAATTTTCGTATTTTTTCCAAACTGCACTCATAGAAGTAGTGGAAGTGACAGTAGAAATATAATCCCACCAACAAGTGCGTTTTGCTTCTCGAATTACACGCCAGACAACCGCATTCGCTCATTTAAAATCAAAGAGCCGCTCTGTGGTCCTACTGTAATGGTAGCAGCCACACGCAGCACGCTTCAAGTACATTACACACTGCACGAGCTAAAGTAGGAGTCCACCAAGGAGCGCATTTCCGAGGATGTCTATCCAAGGTTGTGGGGACTGCATTTAAAGCTGCGGTTAAGAGGTCATCTGGGAAAGACAAAGGAGGAGGATCCTTACTAAAAAATGTTTGATTCGAGTAAAGGGCCCAATCTGCTCGTTCAAACTGCCAACGTGAGCCATGAGGTCGGGAATATGAATGGAAAGTAAGAAGAACAGCCAAATGATCTCTGTCATGTAGATCTGGTACTAGAGACCAAGTCAAGTGCGGTGGAGGAAGAGCAGATAGAAAGATCTATGTAAGAAAGAGTGCGATGTTCAAAATGTGTAACGGTACCAGTATTTAAAATGTCGAGGGGAAGAGAAGTGAGACAAGCCTCTAACGGATCACCACAAGAGTCACTTTAGGACTCTTCCCAGTAAAAGATGATGAACATTAAAATCACATAATAAAAGGAATGGCGGAGATAGGGAGGAAATCTACATCAGGAATAGACAGCGGCCGAGAGGAGAAAGTTAATGTGGCTCGAATACCACTTGTTAAATTAGGTATGGGTAACAGTATAATGTAGTGCAATATGAGCAAAGATATGAGAATGTGCTATATCGATGCGCATAAGAAGCGCACTTTCATTAAATGTGCCATCAGGAGACAGATCTGGTGATGGTAATAACACAGCCTAAGACTGAAGGAAGGGGGAGGGAAGACAACAGCTGAGGGCAGTTTTAATTCTTATGAATAGACAGACACATGCGGGAAAACTGAGAGAGCAACACCTGAAGCTCCTCTAGATTACCCCTGAGTCCTCTAATATTTCACAATAAGCCATGAATTGTGATTAGAGGTATAACAGTAAGCAGGAGTCGTCATCGGACGAAAAAAGTCTGTAAAGCCAACTTGTGGAGGCAGCGGGAAAATAGCAAGTGAATTTCGAGAATTCTGAGGAGACGTTGTGTAGATGTTAGTGTAGAAGGTTGAGGAAAGTGTGACTGTGAAGTTCTGGTAAGTGGGTCGATGTTCACCACTGGTTTTATCTATTTAATAAATGCAGGGATGTATTCAATTGTTTCAGCTGACAAGGACGCTGCAGGAAACATGGTGTTAGAGGCATAAGATGTAGGTTGAGGAAATATTGGAGAGACATCATTAGTTGACAAATAAGGAGAAGATAACGAGATATCAGAGGTATATTGGTAGGAAGAAACTTGAGTGAGGACAGAAGAGGGAGCAAATGTACGTGGGGTGGATGAACCTCCACAATGGTAACTGTTGTATTATGAAGTAAGGGAATAGACTCAGAGATAGGAATAGTAAAAAGTGGAGTAACGATATGTGGGTTAGGTTTTTTTAGTTTAATACATTTATTATGTATCCCATACCCATCCTGTGGGCGGTAGTCAAAAGATTACAGAGGTACATAATGGGTCCAGGAACTGGGCCCCAAAGATTTGATAGCTGAACAAGTTACAAAGGTAATGTATCATGTAAGTAAGTAACTTTACTTACTTACGTTAAAATCATGAACAAATTATACAGTAATGGTTACAATCATGAATAAATTATACAGTAATGAGCAATTCACATGTCCACACCCGGTCACAACTGTAATGAGTTATTGGTGCAAATATTAATTGTTGGGTTACAAACACACACACACACATACACACACACACACACACACACACACACACACACACACACACACACACACACACACACACACACACACACACACACACACACACACACACACCTATCTACCTATCTCTCTCTACCTATCTCTCTCTTTACCTATCTCTTTCTTTCTACTTATCTCTCTCTCTCTCTTTTTATTTTTACACAGGGTTTGACAAGGTTAAGGATCCCTAGCTTTATTAACAAGCTAAGAGCTGTTACCTACATCAGCTCATTTGAAAGCATTTTTATTGTTATGAGACATACAAGTAGGGAACAGGATGAAGTTGGAGCCATCTGTGGGCCAGCATTTTCATTTGATCAGCTGAATTTACCTCGTTGACATCATTATGCTGTACGAATGTGTTCCATACTCGAGTCATCCTGGGTATATATGATCTCAGATGGAGTGATGTTCTGGAGAAGGGTATAGCCAGAGTGAAGTTGCTGCTTTCTGCCCGTCTTGTGGCATAAAAGCTTGTTTCACGCTGTCCTCGAAGTAGATCCAAGTGTGGTACTTTGACAATATTGGCCTTGTACATAACAGTAAGGCCACCCACATCCCTCCTGTGTTGAAGGCTCTGCTGAAATGACAGATCTATCCAGGATTGGTCCAGGCGAGAGATGAGACATCTCGCTCTGTTCTCTACTTTGTCAAGTTCTCTCTCTCCTCTCCCATCTGTCCCCTCTCCCATCTCTCCCTTCTCCCATCTCTCCCCTCTAACATCTCTTCCCTCTAACACCTCCACCCCTCTAACATCTCTCCCCTCTCCCTTTTCCTATCTCTCTCCCCTCTATATCCCCTCCTCCCCTCTCTCTCCCCACTCTCTCCCCCTTCTCCCTTGTCTCTCCCCCTTCTCCCTTGTCTCTCCCCCTCTCTCTCCCCTCTCTTTGCCCCCTCTCTCCCTCCCCTCTCTCCTCTCTCTCTCTCTCTCTCTTTATCTCTCTCTCTCTCTCTCTCTCTCTCTCTCTCTCTCTCTCTCTCTCTCTCTCTCTCTCTCTCTCTCTCTCTCTCTCTCTCTCTCTCTCTCACTCTCTCTCTCTTCCCCCTTTTCTCTTCTCACTCTCCCTCTCTCTCCTTCTACCTTTCTCTTCTCTCTCTTTCCCTCTCTCTCACTCTCTCCCCCTTTTCCCTTCTCACTCTCTCCCTCTCTCTCTCTTTCTGCCTTTCCCTTCTCTCTCTCTCTCTCTCTCTCTCTCTCTCTCTCTCTCTCTCTCTCTCTCTCTCTCTCTCTCTCTCTCTCTCTCTCTCTCTCTCGCTCTTTCTCTCTCTCTCTGTCTCTCTCTCTCTCTCTCTCACTCAAAAAAAAGAAAAAAAAAGAATGGTGGGGACTCACAGGAATCAGAGTCAGATGAGAATGGTTCTGGTAGGGAGGAGTGGATGGAGATGCAGTGGAAAAGGATGGAACAAGAGTGGGAGAGAAAATTAAGAGAGCTTTCTGAAAAAAATGGAGAAAGAGCTCTCTGTGAAATTGGAAAAGAGGTTGGAGAAGGAGAAGAAGAATTGGGAGGCACAAGTCGAAACTGCAGTAGCCAGGATAAGGGTCTTAGAAGATGAGGTAAACAGGCTGAAGCGAGTTACAGGGGCAGTGACTGGAGAAGACACAGCATATGTAACTGAAAGGTCAAACAGGAAGGAAGGAGGTATGAATTATGCTAAGGTCATATCAGCCTGCCAAGAAGGGCCAAGGAGTGAAAGGGAAGAGCAGCTGGGTGCAGATAGAGAGGGCGGTAGGTCGAATGCAGAGGCACAACATAAGAACATAAGAACATAAGAATGGAGGAACACTGCAGAAGACCTACTGGTCCATGTGAGGCAGGTCCTTATCAAAACGATCTCTACCTAAAGCTACCCAAGAAATAACTCCCGTACCCAATGACACCAATCAAACCCAGCCCCTCCCACTCATATATTTGTCCAATCTCTTCTTAAAGCCACCCAAGGTTCTAGCCTCTATCACCCTACTGGGAAGACTGTTCCACTCATCTACAACTCTGTTAGAAAACCAGTACTTACCTATGTCCTTTCTAAATCTAAATTTATCCAACTTAAATCCATTATTTCTGGTTCTTACCTGGTTCGACACCCTCAGTACTTTATTAATATCTCCCTTGTTTATGCCTGTCATCCACTTATACACTTCAGTGATATCTCCCCTCATTCTATGCCTCTCCAGAGAGTGGAGATTTAAGGCTTTAAGTCTATCTTCATACGGGAGGTTCCTTACACAGTAAATCATTTTAGTCATTCTTCTCTGTATGTTCTCTAATGAGTCTATATCCATCCTGTATTAAGGGGACCAAAACTGAGCAGCATAATCTAAATGAGGCTACCAAAAGCCACTGGAAAAATCAAGGAAGAAAATGACCACATACAGACAGGAACCAGAGTCACAGAGGGAGAGGTAATGGGAGGAGGAAAGGGCAAAATCAGTGTTTATCCATGGGCTTCAGGAGAGAGAGGAAAGGGCACACACTGAAAGATGGCATCAAGAAAGAAAGGAGATTGAGAAAATTATCACAGAAATAGATGAAGAAGACATGGACGAGATTTTAAATTTTCAGAGAATAGGGGAGTACTTGAAAGGGAGAAAATGACCGATCAAGCTGATTCTCAGAACAGAAACAGTGCGGAACAGGATCCTCCAAGAGAAACCACGGTTGAAATGCTCAGAAGAGTACAAGAGGGTGTTCCTAGACAGAGACAACACAAACAGAATGACAGCAGCTGAGGGAGAGGACAAAAAAAGCGAAAGGAGCTAGGAAAGGAGACAAGGATGGAACCGGCAGAGGTCAGTCAGAGCAGAACAGAGCAGCAAGGGAAAGCACACACACAACTATCCTCAGAACCCCACAACCCAGCTATAGAATCCCACAGTATGCTACCAGGTCTCCCACCCTCACAGGACCCCCAGACCACAGTGTTGGAAAGGAAACTGAAGGTATGGTACACAAATGCTAATGGAATAACAAATAAGTGGGAGGAGTGGCACGGAAGAGTCAAAGAGGCATCACCGGACATCATAGCTCTCACAGAAACCAAGCTTACAGGTATGATAACAGATGCCATCTTTCCAATGGGATACCAGATCCAGAGGAAAGACAGAGGGAACAGGGGAGTGGAAGAGTGACACTGCTGATCAAAAACCGATGGAATTTTGATGAACTGGAGAAAGGAGACAACGGAGAAGCAAGTGATTACTTAGCAGGAACGCTTCACTCTGGAGGTCCCAAGGTGGTAATTACAGTGATGTATAACCCACCACAGAACAGCAGGAGGCCAAGGCAAGAGTATGACGAGAGCAATAGAGCGATGGTTGACACACTGACTGCAGTTGGCAGAAGAGCTCATGCATGCAGTGCAAAGCTCCTGATCATGGGTGACTTTAACCACAAGGAGATCGATTGGCAGAGCTTGGAGCCACACGGGGGCCAAGATACATGGAGGGCTAAGATGATGTAGGTGGTGCTGGATAACTTCATGTACCAACACGTAAGGGACACTACAAGAGAGAGAGAGGAGAGGATGAACCAGCAAGACTGGACTTAGTATTCACCTTGAGTAGTGCAGATATTGAGGACATCACATATGAAAGACCCCTTGGGGCCTGCGATCATGTGGTTTTAAGCTTCGAATACACAGTAGAGCTACAAGTGGAGGGGGAAGTAGGAAGGCCAGGATGAATGAAGCCAAACTACAAGAAAGGGGACTACACGGGAATGAGGAACTTCCTGAACGGGGTTCGGTAGGACAGAGAGCTGGCAGGGAACCCAGTTAATGAGATGATGGAATATGTAGCAACAATGTGCACGGAGGCTGAGGAGACGTTTGTATCCAAGGATAACAGAAATAATGAAAAAGCCAGGATGAGCCCATGATTCACCCAAAGGTGCAGGGAGGCAAAAACCAAGTGCGCTAGGGAATGGAAGAAATATAGAAGGCAAAGGACTCAGGAGAATAAGGAGAGCAGTCGTAGAGCCAGATACGAATATGCACAGATAAGAAGGGACGCCCAATGACAATACGAAAACGACATAGCAGCGAAAGCCAAATGTGACCCAAAACTCTTATACAGCCACATCAGGAGGAAAACAAAAGTCAAGGACCACGTAATCAGGCTAAGGAAGGAAGGAGGAGAGACAACAAGAAATGTCCGTGAAGTATGTGAGGAACTCGACAAGAGAGTCAAAGAAGTGTTCACAGAGGAGAGAGAAGGGGCTCCAGAAAGATGGAGAGGTGGGGCACACCACAGTACAGACAACCGTGGAAGAAGTGAAGAGGCTTCTGAGTGAGCTAGATACCTCAAAGACAATGAGACCAGATAACATCTCCCCATGGGTCCTGAGAGAGGTAGCAGAAGTGCTATGTGTACCCCTAACAACAATATTCTATACATCTTTGTAACAGGGAGATTGCCTTAGGCATGGAAGACAGCAAATGTAGTTCCAGTGTCACTGACATGTATAGTATGCAAAATCGTGGAGAAGATTACCTGGAGATGAGTGGTGGAACACCTAGAAAGTAATGATCTCATCAACAGCAGCCAACATGGTTTCAGGGACGAGAAATCCTGTGTCACAAACCTACTGGAGTTCTCTGACATGGTGACAGCAGTAAGGCAAGAGAGAGAGGGGTGGGAGGATTCCATATTCTTGGACTGCAAGAAGGCGTTTGACACAGTTCCACACAAGAGATTAGTGCAAAAACTGGAGGACCAAGCAGGGATAATAGGGAAGGCACTACAATGGATCAGGGAATACGTGTCAGGAAGACAGCAGCGAGTAATGGTACGTGGCGAGGTGTCAGAGTGGGCACCTGTGACCAGCGGGGTCCCACAGGGGTCAGTCCTAGGACCAGTGATGTTTCTGGTATTTGTGAAAGACATGACGGAAGGAATAGACTCCTAGGTGTCCCTGTTTGCAGATGACGTGAAATTGATGAGAAGAATTCACTCGATCGAAGACCAGGCAGAACTACAAAGGGATCTGGACAGGCTGCAGACCTGGTCCAGCAATTGGCTAATGGAGTTCAATCTCTCCAAGTGAAAAGTCGTGAAGATTGGGGAAGGGCAAAGAAGACCACAGACGGAGTGCAGTCTATGGGGCCGGAGACTACAAACCTCACTCAAGGAAAAAGATCTTGAGGTGAGTATAACACCAGGCACATATCCTGAAGCGCACATCAACCAAATAACACCTGCAGCATTTGGGTGCCTAGCAAACCTCAGAACAGCATTCCGAAATCTTAACAGGGAATCGTTGAGAACCCTGTACACCGGGTGCGTTAGGCCCATGTTGGAGTATGCAGCATCAGTTTGGAACCCTCACCTGGCCAAACACATGAAGAAATTAGAGAAAGTGGAAAGATATGCTACAAGACTAGTCTCAGAGCTAACGGGTATGTTCTACGCGGAGAGGTTAAGGGAATCGACCTGACGATACTGGAGGACAGGAGAGATAGTGGGGACATGATAACGACGTACAAAACACTGAGAGGAATTGACAAGGTGGACAAGGATAGGATGTTCCAGAGATGGGACACAGAAGCAAGACAACACAGTTGGAAATTGACTATGCAGATGAATCCCAGGGATGTTAGGAAGCATTTCTTCAGCTACACAGTAGTCAGGAAGTGGAATAGTTTGGGAAACGTTGTAGTGGAGGCAGGATCCATACATACCTTTAAGCATAGGTATGATAAAGCCCACGGTTCAGGGAGAGTGACCTGGTAGCGAACACACACACACACACACATTCACACGCAAACACACACACACAAGAGATTAGGAGCAGAGATGCTGTGTGTGCCTCTAACCACAATCTTCAACACATCCCTTGAAACTGGGCAACTACCTGAGAAATGGAAGACAGCTAATGTAGTCCCCATATTTAAGAAAGGAAACAGAAACGAGGCACTAAACTACAGACCTGTGTCTCTGACATGTATTGTGTGCAAAGTCATGGAGAAGATTATCAGGAGGAGAGTGGTTGAACACCTGGAAAGGAACAAGATTATAAATGAAAACCAGCATGGGTTCATTCAATGGAAGGCAAATCCTGTATCACAAACCTCCTGGAGTTTTATGACAAGGTAACAGAAGTAAGACACGAGAGAGAGGGTTGGGTAGGATTGCGTTTTCCTAGACTGCAGGAAGGCCTTTGACACAGTTCCCCACAAGAGATTAGTGCAGAAGCTGGAGGATCAGGCACACGTAAAAGGAAGGGCACTGCAATGGATAAGGGAATACCTGACAGGGAGGCAGCAACGAGTCATGGTGTGAAGAGGTATCACAGTGGGCGCCTGTTACGAGCAGGGTCCCACAGTCAGTTCTAGGACCAGTGCTATTTTTGATATATGTGAACGACATGATGGAAGGAATAGACTCTGAAGTGTCCCTGTTAGCAGATGACGTGAAGTTGATGAGAAAGAATTAAATCGGACGAGGATGAGGCAGGACTGCAAAAGAAAGAGACCTGGAGAGGCTGGACATGTGGTCAGTAACTGGCTCACGAATTCAATCCAGCCAAATGCAAAGTCATGAAGATTGAGGGGAGGGAGGGGCGAAAGACCGCAGACAGAGTATAGGCTAGGTGGACCAAGACTACAGACCTCACTCAGGGAGAAAGACCTTGGGGTGACCATAACACCGAGCACATCACCGGAGCACATCAACCAAATAACCGCTGCAGCATCGGGCGCCTGGCAAACCTGAGAATAAGCGTTCGATACCTTAATAAGGAATCGTTCAAGACACTGTACACGTGTATGTTAGGCCCATACTGGAGGGTATGCAGCACCAGTCTGGAACCCACACCTGGTCAAGCACGTCAAGAAGTTAGAGAAAGTACAAGGTTTGCAACAAGGCTAGTCCCAGAGCTCAAGGGAATGTCGTGCGAGGAAAGGTTAAGGAAATCGGACTGACGACACTGGAGGACAGAAGGGTCAGGGAGACATGATAACGACATACAAGATACTGCGGGGAATAGACAAGGTAGACAGAGTATGATGTTCCAGAGAGGGGACACAGGGACAAGGGGTCACAACTGGAAGCTGAAGACTCAGACGAGTCACAGGGACGTTAGGAAGTATTTCTTCAGTCATAGAGTTGTCAGCAAGTGGAATAGCCTAGCAAGTGAAGTAGTGGAGGCAGGAACCATACATAGTTTTAAGAAGAGGTATGACAAAGCTCAGGAAGCAGAGAGAGAGGATCAGTAGCGATCAGTGAAGACGGGGCCAGGAGGGCTGAGTCTTGACCCCTGCAATAACAATTAGGTGAGTACAATTAGGTGAATACACACACACACACACACACACACACACACACACACACACACACACACACGCACACACACACACACACACACACACACACACACACACACACAGTGTAGTGGGTCTAGCGCCAGGCTCCGAGGATCTTAGTGCTTTTTAGGGGCGTGTTTTAGCAGCTAGAAGCATCCAGTGTTAGTGACAAGCGTCAGTGAACAACCCTACAAGTGATAACCAATGTCTTAGAAAAAATAAATAAAGTTAAAGGCGAGAAAGCCTGAAAGTAT
>NC_091349.1:21503815-21541315 GCF_038502225.1 Cherax quadricarinatus
CTGGTAATGGGCGATTTCAACCACAGGGAGATCGACTGGGAAAACCTGGAGCCACATGGGGGTCCCGAAACATGGAGAGCAAAGATGATGGATGTGGTACTTGAAAACCTCATGCATCAACATGTCAGGGACACAACCAGAGAGAGAGGGGAGGATGAGCCAGCAAGACTGGATCTTGTGTTCACCCTGAGCAGTTCAGACATCGAGGACATCACTTACGAGAGGCCCCTTGGAGCTAGCGATCATGTGGTTCTGAGTTTTGACTATATAGTAGAGTTACAAGTGGAGAAGGTAACAGGAACTGAAGGGGACAGGCCAAACTATAAAAGGGGGGACTACACAGGTATGAGAAACTTCCTGCAGGAGGTTCAGTGGGACAGAGAAATGGTAGGAAAATCAGTAAACGAGATGATGGAATATGTGGCAACAAAGTGCAAGGAGGCAGAGGAAAGTTTTGTTCCCAAGGGAAACAGAAATAATAGGAAGACCAAGACGAGTCCTTGGTTTACCCGAAGGTGTAGGGAGGCAAAAGCTAAGTGCAACAGAGAATGGAAAAGGTACAGGAGGCATAGGACCCAGGAAAACAAGGAGATTAGTAGAAGAGCCAGAAACGAGTATGCGCAGATAAGGAGGGAGGCCCAGAGACAGTATGAAAACGACATAGCATCGAAAGTCAAATCTGACCCGAAACTGCTGTATAGCCACATTAGGAAGAAGACAACAGTCAAGGACCAGGTGATAAGGCTGAGGAAAGAAGGTGGGGAACTCACAAGAAACGATCAAGAGGTATGTGAGGAGCTCAACACGAGATTTAAGGAAGTATTTACAGTAGAGACAGGAAGGACTCTGGGGGGACAGACCAGATGGGGACACCAACAAGGAATACACCAACAAGTGTTGGACGACATACATACAGATGAGGAGGAGGTGAAGAAACTGCTAAGGGACATCGATACCTCAAAGGCAATGGGACCGGACAACATCTCTCCATGGGTCCTTAGAGAGGGAGCAGATATGTTGTGCGTACCACTTACCACAATCTTCAACACATCCCTGGAAACTGGGCAACTACCTGAGGTATGGAAGACAGCAAATGTAGTTCCCATTTTCAAAAAAGGAGACAGAAAAGAGGCACTAAACTATAGACCTGTGTCATTGACGTGTATAGTATGCAAAATTATGGAGAAGATTATCAGGAGGAGAGTGGTGGAGCACCTGGAACGGAACAGGAGTATAAATGCCAACCAGCACGGATTCACGGAAGGCAAATCCTGTGTCACAAACCTTCTGGAGTTTTACGATAAAATAACAGAAGTAAGACAAGAGAGAGAGGGGTGGGTTGATTGCATCTTCTTGGACTGCAAGAAGGCCTTTGACACAGTCCCTCACAAGAGATTAGTGCAGAAGCTAGAGCATCAGGCGCATATAACAGGAAGAGCACTGCAATGGATCAGAGAATACCTGACAGGGAGGCAACAACGAGTCATGGTACGTAATGATGTATCACAGTGGGCACCTGTGACGAGCGGGGTCCCACAGGGGTCGGTCCTAGGACCAGTGCTATTTTTGGTATATGTGAACGACATGACGGAAGGGTTAGACTCAGAAGTGTCCCTGTTTGCAGATGATGTGAAGTTAATGAGGAGAATTAAATCTGATGAGGACCAGGCAGGACTTCAAAGAGACCTGGACAGACTGGACACCTGGTCCAGCAAATGGCTTCTCGAATTTAATCCTGCCAAATGCAAAGTCATGAAGATAGGGGAAGGGCACAGAAGACCACAGACAGAGTATAGGCTAGGTGGCCAAAGACTGCAAACCTCACTCAAGGAGAAAGATCTTGGGGTGAGTATAACACCGAGCATGTCTCCGGAAGCACACATCAATCAGATAACTGCTGCAGCATATGGGCGCCTGGCAAACCTGAGAACAGCATTCCGACACCTTAGTAAGGAATCATTCAAGACACTGTACACCGTGTATGTCAGGCCCATACTGGAGTATGCAGCACCTGTTTGGAACCCGCACTTGATAAAGCACGTCAAGAAACTAGAGAAAGTACAAAGGTTTGCAACAAGGTTAGTTCCAGAGCTAAGGGGAATGTCCTATGAAGAAAGATTAAGGGAAATCGGCCTGACGACACTGGAGGACAGGAGGGTCAGGGGAGACATGATAACGACATATAAAATACTGCGTGGAATAGACAAGGTGGACAAGGACAGGATGTTCCAGGGAGGGGACACAGAAACAAGAGGCCACAATTGGAAGTTGAAGACACAAATGAGTCAGAGAGATAGTAGGAAGTATTTCTTCAGTCATAGAGTTGTAAGGCAGTGTAATAGCCTAGAAAATGACGTAGTGGAGGCAGGAACCATACACAGTTTTAAGACGAGGTTTGATAAAGCTCATGGAGCGGGGAGAGAGAGGGTCTAGTAGCAACCGGTGAAGAGGCGGGGCCAGGAGCTAGGACTCGACCCCTGCAACCACAAATAGGTGAGTACAAATAGGTGAGTACACACACACACACATCCACTCACACACACACACACACATGCACATACACAGAAACAAGAGGCCACAATTGGAAGTTGAAGACACAAATGAGTCAGAGAGATAGTAGGAAGTATTTCTTCAGTCATAGAGTTGTAAGGCAGTGGAATAGCCTAGAAAATGACGTAGTGGAGGCAGGAACCATACACAGTTTTAAGACGAGGTTTGATAAAGCTCATGGAGCGGGGAGAGAGAGGGCCTAGTAGCAACCGGTGAAGAGGCGGGGCCAGGAGCTAGGACTCGACCCCTGCAACCGCAAATAGGTGAGTACAAATAGGTGAGTACACACACACACACACACACCTGGACAGACTGGACACCTGGTCCAGCAAATGGCTTCTCGAATTTAATCCTGCCAAATGCAAAGTCATGAAGATAGGGGAAGGGCACAGAAGACCACAGACAGAGTATAGGCTAGGTGGCCAAAGACTGCAAACCTCACTCAAGGAGAAAGATCTTGGGGTGAGTATAACACCGAGCATGTCTCCGGAAGCACACATCAATCAGATAACTGCTGCAGCATATGGGCGCCTGGCAAACCTGAGAACAGCATTCCAATACCTTAGTAAGGAATCATTCAAGACACTGTACACCGTGTATGTCAGGCCCATACTGGAGTATGCAGCACCTGTTTGGAACCCGCACTTGATAAAGCACGTCAAGAAACTAGAGAAAGTACAAAGGTTTGCAACAAGGTTAGTTCCAGAGCTAAGGGGAATGTCCTATGAAGAAAGATTAAGGGAAATCGGCCTGACGACACTGGAGGACAGGAGGGTCAGGGGAGACATGATAACGACATATAAAATACTGCGTGGAATAGACAAGGTGGACAAGGACAGGATATTCCAGGGAGGGGACACAGAAACAAGAGGCCACAATTGGAAGTTGAAGACACAAATGAGTCAGAGAGATAGTAGGAAGTATTTCTTCAGTCATAGAGTTGTAAGGCAGTGGAATAGCCTAGAAAATGACGTAGTGGAGGCAGGAACCATACACAGTTTTAAGACGAGGTTTGATAAAGCTCATGGAGCGGGGAGAGAGAGGGCCTAGTAGCAACCGGTGAAGAGGCGGGGCCAGGAGCTAGGACTCGACCCCTGCAACCACAAATAGGTGAGTACAAATAGGTGAGTACACACACACACATACACACACACACACACACACACACACACACACATAATGCAACCACAAGTAGGTGAGTACACACACACACAGAAATAGGTGAGTACACACACACACACACACACACACACACACACACACACACACACACACACACACACACACACACACACACACACACACACACACTTGGAAGTTGAAGACTCAGATGAATCAAAGGGATGTTAGGAAGTATTTCTTCAGTCATAGAGTAGTCAGGCCATGGAATAGCCTAGAAAGTGACGTAGTGGAGGCGGGAACCATACATAGTTTTAAGGCGAGGTATGATAAAACTCATGGGGCAGGGAGAGAGAGGACCTAGTAGCAATCAGCGAAGAGGCGGGGCCAGGAGCTATAAATCGACCCCTGCAACCACAAATAGGTGAGTACAAATAGGTGAGTACACACACACACACACACACACACACACACACACACACACACACACACTCACTCACACACACACACACACACACACACACACACACACACACACACACTCACTCTCACACACACACACACACACACACACACACACACACACACACACACACACACACACACACACACACACACACTCACTCACACACACACACACACACACACACACACACACACACACACACACACACACACACACACACACACACACACACACACACACACACACACACACACACACACACACACACGTGGTAATGCTTTATTTACAGTGAGCAATGTCAGGGTATTTTTCCAGAATGGTCTGTAATATACCACTGTGGATAAAATGCTTTGACATATCTTGAACATTTCTGAGTGAGTTGCCTCTGAATTCATTAATTTTATCGCAGGGTGTGACAATAATCTATCTGGCAAAGTTTACATTTCGTTTGGTCTACATCTGGTGGTGGTGATTTAACCTGCCAAAGATACTTGTAACCCAGCCGGAGCCGGGCGGTAGTGAGGGGCTGAAAGAGTTTTGTACTTCGGTGATGTTTAGGCTTTGAAGATGTGGGAATACAAGATGATGATTTAGTCGGGGGAGACCGTGTTGATAAAGAAACATGTGAGAAAGCAATGAAGGAAGAACAGTAGTAGACGACGAGGTTGGAACCTCAGAGGCAAGGACTGCAAAAAGGGTTGGACACAGAGGCAATTGTAGAAGTAGGTACCAAAGAAGTCCCTGGAAATAGTTACTACAGAAGTTTGAGCTCGTCTAGCAACTTTGGAGTAGGAACGCCATGGTAGTCTTCCCTGAAGTCGGAGATCAGAAACTACCATTGTATAAGAAAAACCCTCTCTCCTGAAGACAACGTATTTCCCTTTCTCTTAAGAAAACCGGACAAAGGCGAGAATATAGAGGGTGTGCCGGTTTACAGTACAGTTACCGTGCAGGGATTCTCAACTTTTCCTCCATCATTAACCCCTTCGGCTTGATGTATTTTTCAATTTGCCTCCTTTCAAGGCAGGTGAAATTGCTGACCTAGAAAATGTACAGAGAACCTTCACGGCGCGCATAACGGAGATAAAACACCTCAATTACTGGGAGCGCTTGAGGTTCCTGAACCTGTATTCCCTGGAACGCAGGCGGGAGAGATACATGATTATATACACCTGGAAAATCCTAGAGGGACTAGTACCGAACTTGCACACGAAAATCACTCACTACGAAAGCAAAAGACTTGCAGACGATGCAACATCCCCCCAATGAAAAGCAGGGGTGTCACTAGCACGTTAAGAGACCATACAATAAGTGTCAGGGGCCCGAGACTGTTCAACTGCCTCCCAGCATACATAAGGGGGATTACCAACAGACCCCTGGCAGTCTTCAAGCTGGCACTGGACAAGCACCTAAAGTCGGTTCCTGATCAGCCGGGCTGTGGCTCGTACGTTGGTTTGCGTGCAGCCAGCAGTAACAGCCTGGTTGATCAGGCTCTGATCCACCAGGAGGCCTGGTCACAGACCGGGCCGCGGGGGCGTTGACCCCCGGAACTCTCTCCAGGTAAACTCCAGGTTACTTCCATGCAAAAAATTTATCGCCATCATAAAGAGACAGAAAAACAAGGTCAGAAAAAAAATAAACTATTCAATTATCGAATTATCAGGTACATAAAATATTTACCCCTTGCCATTTATTTTTTTTTTACCCCCAAGGGGTAAATTTACCCCTGGTTGAGAATCACTGATAATTTACTGTTAAGGTACATGGGAGGTCGGCTGCAGGATGGACTGCTATGGTCAGCTGCACCACAGACTGGGCATTGTGTTATTAACCTGCAATATTTAGCTGGATGGCCAAGGTGCCAGCAATTTCTACTTTGCTCTGGCGCAGGGATTAATTCCCGTACTTGTAAACGTTGTCCTGCTATATACACCGAAGGTGTATATAGCAGGACAACGTTCTGCAACAAATGTTAGAAAGTCTCGTTGAATGATGGTATGAGGTAGAAGTTTCGCAGAAAGAACTAAGAAAACAATGGTTACCTATCGTGAGAGGAGTCCCATCACTGTAGAGTCTTTTCAATCTTTCAGTCAACATGTCGAAAGAATGTTTTTCTGATACTGTAAGTGTTGTTGGTTGAAGAGTAAAGAATTACCTTGAAAAATAGATTGCAAGAGGAGAGATTGTCAAGCAGGTTGTTTCTGAGAATAAGAGCGAATAGTAACAGGATTAGTTTCATCGGTCGAGGTCGCTTGGACGAATTATCGCAGTTGGTCCGTCCTTTGATGTGCGAACGCTCCGAAAATCGGTGCACTGTATGGAAGAGGGAGTCGGAATCATGGTCAAGGTCGAGTCAAGGTCATATATATGGAAAGGGTCGGTCAGAGCTTCGGTAATGGAGTCGGGTGATTCATGAAATCGTAATACACGATTGCAAATAAATCACGAAATGGGTGGAGTTTGAACCCATGACAAGTAAGTACTGAATCCCCATAGGGAAGTTAGCACTATGGCCACAAATGCAAGATTTTTACAGATGAATCTCCAGCCACCGTGGCTGTGGCGAACTCTAGCTCAGGCTCCCTCAAAGCCGCCATCATGACTTAAGATCGTCATAACATGATTGCAAACAAACGACCTAATGGATGGGGTTTGAACCCATGAAAAGCAAGTCCTAAAACTCCAGGCCAGTGCATTAACCACTCTGCCAGCTGGCCAAGTGGTGAACACACTAGCCTGGAGTTTAGGACACTTGCCAAGGGTTCAAACCCCACCCATTCCATGGTTTGGAGTCAGTGGCACCTGGTTCTTGGAATAGTCCAGAGAAAGGTCTGTTGACACACTGGGGTTCTGCGAGGATGTTGCTGAGGAAGGAAGATGCCCAGGAGAAAGTTCATGGGAATGTGTGTGGCTATAATAAAGTTATTTTTTATTTTATTTTATCAAATAAAGGGAGGGGAGTGTCGGGATGGAGGAGAAAAAAAGTGACTGTATATTCTCCTCTACAACTAAGAGGTTCTTCAGTGTGGCTGGTAGTGCAGATGCTGCATAGAACCGGTACCCTACCCTTCATACCTGTAAACCAAGAAGCCTCGATAGCAACCTCACATCTACCGAGCCATCTCCGCAGACAAAAAAAAAGGGTGGTCGGAAATCCTTCATTAGCCATTCCCTCTTTGGCCGCCACCCCATGGAACCGACAGGCAACCTCCAGAGATACACCCGTCACCTTGAGGACACCCAAAGCCACCCACCGGAACTTTGAAGGCCGGATCAGCATATGTCAAGATAATCCAGATTCCACGACAAGCAACACCACCGCCGAGGACCTCAATGAAATGACACGGACAAAGAAATTTTTTCCTCTACCCATAAGTTATAATTTCCAAGGGAAAATCCTCAGAGTCAGACTGGAAGAAAGGAAGGGAAGAGAGGGATGAGGAAAGGAGGTGAAATGTTAAAGATAGGAAGGGAGGAGTGGGGGTAATTAGATTTGTTCCGAGAAAGGAAACAAAGAAGTCCAGTTCCATAGAACAAGAACCTCTTCTCCACATCAAGATAATTATGTAAAGAACTCGACAGTTCATCAACCAGTTATCGCCTCTGTTCATAAGTAATCCATATTTACTACAATCGGGAGTTACCGAATGTCTCCACTGGACCTAATTCATTCCATCTTTTGTGTGACCAACTGTGTATAGGTTCATTTGTGTCGTCAATGAATGTTTTATATTTTGAGTGCAACTTGAAGCTTTGAGTTACTATTTTGCATCATTGTTGCAGGATATGTTCTGAGGTGAGATGTTTGTGGCATGCACCAGGTGCATTACAATTTATTCAGCATTCATCGCACACCCATTTGTGCATACCCTCTAGATTAGCCAAATTGCCAGTCAGATTAGAGTAGTTTGCAATAGGGGCCCCACTACTCTGATTTGCTGTCCAATTCTAACACCAACAAATTGGTTGAGAGCTTTCCCATGGCTTAGTTTATGTTAAGCTTCCACACCTGGCTGGGGGCAGACAGACAATCAGGCTGGTCCAGTACACATACAGTACTGGTCTACTTTTGAGGTAGGAAACCAACTGTTGTGACTCTTTATTCTCACATTCCTTATCATTTGGCGTAATTTCATTACATTTTACAGCTTATAAATATATTGTTGAAGGGTACAAACTAGCACAAAACTCCACCTTTCGTGTTTGCCTTTGTTTGCTTGGACTCTTCCTTGCTGGAAACAGTTATGGAAAGAACTTATATCTAGGTTTATAAAAAGTTTTTTTTCTTTTTAACTGGCGGTGCAGTGGATTAACTGTATGATTTGTGGAAGACTGGTCATTTTGAAGCTGCTGAACTCATTCCTACAAGATTAGTCGCATTTCAGAACAAGTGAGATAACATTTATGATAGTGGTTTTTTAGCAAGTCAATTTTTTTTTTTTGCGTTGTACCACTTAATATCCAGTTTTATTGCCCCAAATATAATTTTTACTAAATGCTTTAAGGTATTTCCTAAGTGCACCGAAAAATGCTGCATATTTTAATAGTAGTGACTGGAAGATTCTAAATTTGAGAAAGGAAGCTGGAAGATGAATCAATCTGCTTCCTTTAGGAAGAAATAAACAGAAAAATTATCAGATTGGGATACGGATAATTGTAAAATATGTGTCTATAATATAAATAAAAAAGGCACCAACCCTATCTGAAGCTATTTTGAAAATAAAAACAATAGATCTGTGACCAATGCAAACAACGGATATATATTCAGAAAAATGTTGAGTCTGAAGCAATCTGAGGAAGTACATAGCTCTGTAGAGTCATGGTAGGTCGTGTAAATTAACGAGGAAGTCTCGTTCAGCAGTTGTTGTAGGCCAGAGTTGTAGAACACGAAAACTTGTCTTGAGGACGACTGACAGTTACGGCGACCAGACGGTGTTGGAGCCAGAAGTTGACGGGACACACAAAATAGTCTTGATTACTATACGACAACTACAGCAGCTTAAGCCGTCAGGTGACTAGTTACTCAAAAAGCTGCAATCTCCTTCCAATGACAGCTCCAAAAGACTAGTACTTTTCTAAACCATTAACATTAAAACCTTCAGTGGCGCAGCTTCGGATTTTCAGAAGATGTGCCATAATTACGACGGCGATGGAGAGTCAAATTGAAATGTGTAGGTGTAGTTTTGACAATTATATGTGCAAAATAGTGTGAAGTTTTCATTCTAGTTAAACCCAGTTAAATTATTTTGAGTTTACCTCTCCTGAGCAGCTTCAGTATTTAATAGCTGATGCATCTTAGAGTCAGGATAGTACATATTAATTTTCGTTTCCTATCAGTCAAATTTACTGATATTATAAAATAGTAAAAATACAAAAAAAAAAAAACTTGGAATCCTGGGAATCTGTGCCATAAGTAGAGAACGACACATCTGATCGCCTTCAAATTTTCACCAGTGATATGGTTTCCTGAACACAAGGTTCATACTGCTATTGGATGGAATTAGCCCCAATTTTATTAAATACTGATTTTCATTTTTACTCAATGTGATTGACTTCAAAATATTGTTGACGCTGCATTCTATTAGATGACACCCCATATGTTCAGTCCTAATAGGTGCAAATTTGACATTCTATTAAACTGCTGTACGGGTGGTGGCCGAACTCATGGCGCCTTTAAAGTGTGTCCTCAAGACTACTAAACATTTGTATGTTATGTTCACTAATCTTAATTAAAACTAACTTACTAAATAACATATGATATTAATCTTTTTGGTTTTCTCTGTTTGACTTCAATTTGAACTGTGTTAGTTTAATTAATATGTTTATTATGCACCCTAGACCCATCCTGTGGGCGGTAGTCAAAAGATTACAGAGGTACATAATGGGTCCAGGGACTGGACCCCAAAGTTATGATAGCTGAACTAGTTACGAAGGTAACGAACTCCAGGTAGATCTGGTTACAATCATGATCAAGTTACAAAGGTAATGTATCATCTACACGTTTATATATGGTTACAAACATGAACAAATTACGAAATAATGAGCAATTCACACATCCACCCAGTCACAACTGTAATTAGTTATTAGTGCAAATATTAATTGGGCACACACACACACACAAACACACACACAGTTTACTCAGTAAGTATAGTTCCAGGTATACACGTGTAGTTGCACAGGTGTTTACTCATTAAGTATAGCTCCAGGAATACACGAGTAGGTGAAAAGGCATAGGCAGGGTACTGCCGGTACAGGCTCTCTCGGTACATAGCAGCATGCAAAGGACCCCAATGGAAATAAGTTTTTTTTCAATTCAATTCAAAGTTTATTCTCTATAAGGATTACAATGCTGAGTTTACAGAATTTGGTTATTGTGTGGTTTACATGTAGTAAAATAATAATTACAGAGTGTACCACTAGAACACCTAGCATGGCTAGGCATTTCGGGCAGACTTAGATTAAATCTTAAGTTTAAAATATTACAAAATTATGAGGTAAGTTGGTATTATGGCTAAGTGACTAAATACTAGTTTGTGAGTTTAGCAATGTGAATGCTTTTGTTTTGGCACAATACATAGTTTCAGTATTGGAGTATCACAGGCCAACTTATGACTAGTTAAGATTCATTATTTTGAGATTGAGATTGATATTTCTGTTTATGGTCAAATGGGTGAGTGAGTGTAAGTGTGAACCACCAGGTGGTATTCGTATAATTAGTTGACAGGGTGTATCAGGGAGATAAGATGTTTTCTGATGGTAGTTTTGAAGGTGATGAATGTGTCTGCAGTTTTAGAATTTTCAGGTAGGGTGTTCCAGATTTTAGGGCCTTTGACATACATTGAATTTTTGTAAAGGTTTAGTCGCACACGGGGAATGTCATAGAGATGTTTATGTCTGGTGTTGTGCCTGTGGGTTCTGTCACAACTATCAAGAAAGCGTTTTAGGTCAAGGTTAATATTGGAATTTAAGGTCCTGTAGATGTAGATTGCACAGTAGTAAGTGTGGATGTTCTGAACAGGGAGTAAGTTTAGATCTATGAAGAGTGGGGGGGAGGGTGTTCCCAGGGATGGGATTTAGTGATTATTCTTACTGTGGCTTTTTGTTGGGTTATTATTGGCTTTAGGTGTGTTGCTGCAGTTGAACCCCAAGCACAGATAGCATAGGTGAGGTATGGATATATAAGTGAATGGTATAGTGTGAGAAGGGCAGTTTGCGGCACGTAGTATCGTATCTTGGAGAGGATCCCAACGGTTTTGGATACTTTTTTGGTTATGTGTTGGATATGGGTGCTAAAGTTCAGGTTGTTGTCGAGGTATAGGCCTAGGAATTTGCCCTCATTATGCCTGGCAATTAGAGTGTGGTCGATCTTAATGTTAATTTTCGCATCTCCTGCTCTGCTACCAAACATAATGTAGTAGGTTTTGTCAGTGTTAAGCGTAAGTTTATTGGCTGTCTTCCAAGTCGATATTTTGATCAGCTCTGTCTGACTTTTTTGGGTTATCCCAGGTTCTTTACATATATGCTGCTATGTATGATAATTCTATGTAACTGTATTTGTGTATACCTGAATAAACTTACTTACACGTGGAGAGCCTAGGATAGGCCCATAAGCCTGGCAGCGAGATTATCCCTCCCTCTCCTCCTCCCTCTCCCCTCGCTTGACTTGGGTGGCAGGATAGTAACGCACACACGCACACACACACTACCATAACGGACCCGTCTCATAAACCCACTCATACCCACACATACCCACAGTTCACACTCTCCTTGTACCTCCCCTACCTCTCTCTTTCCCTCCCTCCCTCTCTCTTTCCCTCCCTCCTCCTCCTCCTCCTATACTTCCTCCATCTTCCCCCACCTCCCCTCCCTTCCTCCTTACCTACCTCCCCTACCATTCTCATTCCCTGGCTCCCTCTCTCTTTCCCTTCCTTCCTCCTGCTCCTCCTCCTGCTATTCCTCCATCTTCCCCCCACCTGTCCTCCCTTCCTCCCTACCTACCTCTCCCATTCCCTCCCTCCCTCTCTCTTTCCCTCCATTCCTCCCCCGGCTCCTCCTCCTATTCCTATACCTCTTCCCCCCACCTCCCCTCCCTTCATCCCTACCTACCTCCCCTACCCCTCTCTTTCCTTCCCTCCCTCTCTCTTTCCCTCCCTTCCTCCTGCTCCTCCTCCTATGCCTCCTCCATCTTCTCCCCACTTCCCCCCCTTCCTACCAACCTCCCTTACCTATCTCTTTCCCTCTCTTCCTCCTCCTGGTACTCCTCCTATACCTCCTCCATCTTTCCCCCCAACTACCCTCCATTCTCCCCCTCCCTCTCCCCTCGCCTAGGCCAGCAAAAACACTACCCAACCCACACGCCCCACACACTCTAACACTCTCCTCCCTTTTTTTTTTTTTTTTTTTTTTTTTTTTTTTTTTTTTTTTTTTTTTTTTTTTTACACAGGGTTTGACAAGGGTAAGGATCCCTAGCTTTATTGACAGCTATTTACAGGTTAAGGATTCCTAACTTTATTGGCAAGCTAAGAGCTGTTACTTACATCAGTTCATTTGAAAGCATTTTTATTGTTATGAGACATACAAGTAGGGAACAGGATGAAGTTGGAGCCATCTGTGGGCCAGCATTTTCATTTGATCAACTGACTTCATCTCGTTGACATCATTATGCTGTACGAATGTGTTCCATACTCGAGTCATCCTGGGTATGTATGATCTCAGATGGAGTGATGTTCTGGAGAAGGGTACAGCCAGAGTGAAGTTGCTGCTTTCTGCCCGTCTTGTGGCATAAAAGCTTGTTTCACGCTGTCCTCGAAGTGGATCCAAGTGTGGTATTTTGACAATATTGGCCTTGTACATAACAGTAAGGCCACCCACATCCCTCCTATGTTGAAGGCTCTGCTGAAATGACAGATCTATCCAGGATGGGTCCAGGCGAGAGATGAGACGTCTTGCTCTGTTCTCTACTCTGTCAAGCAGTCGCAGATGAGAGGGGGGGCAGGCAAACCAAGAAAGTGGAGCATACTCTCTCTCTCTCTCTCTCTCTCTCTCTCTCTCTCTCTCTCTCTCACTCTCTCTCTCTCTCTCTCTCTCTCTCTCCCTCTCTCTCTAACTCACACTCAACCACACTATCTCTCTCTCTCTCTCTCTCTCTCTCTCTCTCTCTCTCTCTCTCTCTCTCTCTAACTCACACTCAACCACACAATCTCTCTCTATCCTCCTCTTTCTCTAACCCTCTAGCTCACACTCAAACACACTCTCTGTCCCTCTCTATCATACTCCTCATATACCTCCTCCATCTCCCCCCTCACCTCTTCTTTCTCCTCCTCTCTCTCCCCTCGCCTCCAAGGCCTGCAAGCACACTAAAGGCTGATCTTCCCCAACTCACATGCTCCACACACTCTGTCTCTCCCTTCCTCCTCTCTAACTCATACTCAACCACACTCTCTGTCTCTCTTTATCCCACTTTCTCTCCCTCATCATCTTCCTTCTCATCCTCCCTACTCCTTCTACTCCCCTCCCCCCATTGCTCTTCCCCCTTTCCCGATTGGTCTTCCCCACCATCTCTCTTCCCTCTGTTGCTGTCCCCCCCCCCCTCCAGCTCACTATCCTTTTCCCCTCCCTGTCTCCTCTTCTCTTCTCCCCACAACAAACACTCCCCTTCACAGCACCCTTGGCATAAGCTCTTCCTTCTGTGAAAAGAAAAAAAAAAAAACATGGGACACCAAAAATCTGGATGGAGAACCAGAGGAATGGTGGATGAAGTGAGTGGTGAACCTGGGAGAGAGGACTGGGAGGCAGAGCTCACACGTAGAGAGGAGTGGGGGAGGAGGCTGGAAAAGATCAGCAAGAAAATGGAAGAGAAAATAGCTGAGGAGAGCAGGAAATGAGAATTACAAATCACAGCAACTGAAGCTAAGATACAGAGCTTAGTAGAACTAAAGAGTCTGAAACAGCCTAAAGAACCAAAGGACAGTACAGCCATGACACCAAAAGCTACAACCTCAGTCACCGATGAGGGGACAGTAAGGGACAAAGGAGATATACTGTATGTGATGACCCCATTGGACCCAAGGGGGGCCTGGGAAGAGGCAGGGAGAACAGCAAGAACTAATTAGGTGACTAAAGTCAATGAAGGAGCTAAGCTATACACAGAGGTTCTAACAGACAACTGCCATGTCCAGGAACAAATAAGCAGAGGGACACCAGATAGGGAAGAGACAGTAAGAAGCAACACATCAATGGCAGGAACTAATTTGAATCAGAGGATGCTCAGGGAAGCACAGTGGGAGGATGAAAGGGAGAGGGCCATTTTTGTATATGGGCTCCAAGAAGAAGATGGGGAAACTTATGAGGCAAGGAAACAGGAGGAGAAAAAAATGATTGAAAGCATCATGAAAGCAATAGGAGAGGACGACATGACTCAGCTGACAAATTTTCAGAGAATTGGGTGGTTTACGAGGGGAAAAAAGCATCCAGTCAAAGTGATTTTCAAGGCAGAGTCAGCTCAAAACCGGATCCTGCAGGAGACAGCACGCCTAAGGGACAATCAGGTGTTCTGGAGTGTGTACCTAGACCGAGACAGAACACAAGAAGAAAGGATAACACTGAAAGAGAGGGTGCAATGTTGCAAGGAGGAATGGGAGGCAAGGAAGGTGGAGAGCAGGAGAAATCAGGCCCACATGGAAGAACAAACACAATCCCCTCCAGTACCACCCACAGAAGGAACACAACCATGGCAATCCCAAAGCAACCAAACGACCTAACCCAAAACCCACTCACTGCACCCTCTGCCCCATCCCCCTCAGCACAAAACCCACCCCCACAGAAACCCACAGTAACCCACACATCCCCCTCTGCATAAACCCCACCCCCACAGTAACCCTCAGTAACCCGTACATCCCTCTCAGCTCAAACCCCACCCCCACAGAAACCCACAGTAACCCACACAATGTACCCTATCCCCCATCCCCCTCACCACAAACCCCACCCTCACAGTAACCCACAACAACTCACACACTGTACCCTCTATCCACATCCCCCTCACCACAACCCCCTCCCCCCATGTAACCCCTCATAGGCCCTCTTCCCCATTTCCCTCACCACTACCCCCATCCCCCTCACCACTACCTCTACCCCCACTGAAGCCCCCCATAGGCCCTCTGCCCCCACACCCCACACCACAGACCCCACCCCCCACCAACCCCCTATAGGCCCCTGCTCCCCCAAACCACCTCTCTCCCCAGTCACAGTTATTGAAAAGAAGTTGAAGGTTTGGTACACGAACGCGGATGGAATAATGAATAAATGTGAGGAGTGACACGAAAGAATCAAGGAGTTGTCCCCAGACATCATAGCAGTTACAGAAACGAAACTCACCCAGATATCAGATCCTGAGGAAGGATAGAAGGAGCAGGGGGGAGGAGGGGTTGCACTACTAATAAAAAACCGGTGGGGTTATCAAGAAATGGAAGGTATGGACGAGATTGGAGAAAGGGATTACATAGTAGGTACAGTTCAGTCAGGGGAACACAAGGTAGTCATTGCAGTTATGTATAACCCACCACAGAACTGCAGGAGGCCAAGAGAGGAATATGATGAAAGCAACAGAGCAATGGTGGACACTCTAGCTGAGGTGGCAAGAAGGGCCCACTCAAGTAGAGTGAAGTTACTGGTCATGGGTGACTTCAATCACAGGGAGATTGATTGGGAAAACCTGGAGCCACATGGGGGTCCCAAAACATGGAGAGGCAAGATGATGGATGTGGTGCTAGCAAATGTCATGCACCAACATGTTAGGGATACTACCAGAGAGAGGGGGGAGGATGAACCAGCAAGACTGGACCTCGTGCTCACCCTGAGTAGCTCAGACATTGAGCACATCACATATGAAAGGCCCCTTGGAGCTAGTGACCACGTAGTTATGAGCTTTGAATACATCGTGGAGCTAAAAGTGGAGAGGGTAACAGGAATAGAAAGGGAAAAGCTAAACTATAAAAGGGGGGACTACACAGGAATGAGGACTTTCCTGCAGGAGGTTCAGTGGGAATAGGAGTTGGTAGGAAAATCAGTAAACGAAATGATGGACTTTGTAACAACAAAATGAAGGAGGCAGAGGAAAGGTTTGTTCCCAAGGGTAACAGAAATAATGGAAAGGACAGAACGAGCCCTTGGTTTACCCGAAGGTGCAGGGAGGCAAAAACTAAGTGCTCTAGAGAATGGAAAAAGTACAGAAGGCAAAGGACTCAGGAGAATAAAGAGATTAGTCGACGAGCCAGAAACGAGTATGCACAGATAAGAAGGGAGGTGCAGCTGCAGTATAAAAATGACATAGCATCGAAAGTCAAGTCTGACCCAAAACTACTCTACAGCCACATCAGGAGGAAGACAACAGTCAAGGACCAGGAAATCAGGCTGAGGAAAGAAGGTGGGGAGCTCACAAGAAACGACCAGGAGGTATTTTAGGAGCTCAACATGAGATTTCAGGAAGTATGTACAGTGGAGGCTGAAGGGACAATGGGAAGACAAAACAGTGGCATACAGCAACAAGGGATATACCAACAAGTGTTGGATGAATTACACACAACTGAGGAGGAGGTGGAGAAGCTCCTAAGTGACCTTGATACCTCAAAGGCGGTGGGACCAGACATCTCTCCGTGGGTCCTTAGAGAGGGAGCAGGGACACTACGTGTGCCACTAACCAAAATCTTCAACACTTCCCTTGAAACTGGGCAACTACCTGAAGTATGGAAGAAGGCAAATGTAGTCTCCATCTTTAAGAAGGGAGACAGAAATGAAGCACTAAATTATAGACCAGTGTCACTGACATGTATAGTATGCAAAGTCTTGGAAAAGATTATCAGGAGGAGAGTGGTGGAGCACCTGGAGCGGAACAAGATTATAAATGACAGCCAGCACGGATTCATGGAAGGCAAATCCTGTGTCGCAAACCTACTAGAGTTTTACAACAAGGTAACTAAAGTAAGAAATGAGAGGGAGGGGTGGGTTGATTGCATTTTCTTGGACTGCAAGAAGGCCTTCGACACAGCTCCTCATAAGAGATTAGTACAGAAGCTAGAGGAACAGGCACGTATAACAGGAAGGCCACTGCAATGGATCAGAGAATACCTAACAGGGAGGCAACAGCGAGTCATGGTCCATGATGAGGTATCACAGTGGGCGCAAGTGACGAGTGGGGTCCCACAGGGGTCAGTCCTGGGACCAGTGCTATTCTTGGTATATGTGAACGACATGAAGGAAGGGATAGACTCAGAAGTGTCCCTGTTTGCAGATGACTTGAAGTTAATGAGGAGAATTAAATCAGACGCGGACCAGACAGGTCTACAAAGAGACCTAGACAGGCTGGATGTGTGGTCCAGAAACTGGCTCCTAGAATTTAACCCCGCCAAATGCAAAGTCATGAAGATCGGAGGAGGGCAAAGAAGACTGCAGACAGAGTATAAGCTAAGTGGCCAAAGGCTGCAAACCTCCCTCAAGGAGAAAGACCTAGGAGTGAGTATAATACTGAGTACATCGCCAGAAGCACACATTAATCAGATAACTGCTGCGGCATATGGGCGCTTGGCAAACCTGCGAATAGTGTTCCAGTACCTCAGTAAGGAATCGTTCAAGATTTTATACACTGTGTACATTAGGCCCATACTGGAGTACGCAGCACCAGCTTGGAACCCACACCTGGTCAAACACGTAAAGAAATTAGAGAAAGTGCAAAGGTTTGCAACAATGCTAGTTCCGGAGCTAAGGGGAATTTCCTATGAAGAAAGGTTAAGAGAAATCGGTCTGACAACACTGAAGGACAGGAGGGTCAGGGGAGACATGATAACGACATACAAAATATTGCATGGAATAGACAAGGTGGACAGAGACAGGATGTTCCAGAGATGGGACACAGAAACAAGGGGTCACAATTGGAAGCTGAAGACTCAGATGAGTCAAAGGGATGTTAGGAAGTATTTCTTCAGTCATAGAGTAGTTAGGAAGTTGAATAGTCTGGCAAGCGATGTAGTGGAGGCAGGAACTATACATAATTTTAAGACGAGGTATGATAAAGCTCATGGAGCAGGGGGAGAGAGGACCTAGTAGCGGTCGGTGAAGAGGCGGGGCCAGGAGCTGAGTCTCGACCCCTGCAACCACAATTAGGTAAGTACACACACACACACACACACGAGTGCAGCAGGACTTCAAAGAGACCTGGACAGGCTGGAAACTTGGTCCAGCAACTGGTTCCTCGAATTTAACCCCGCCAAATACAAAGTCATCAAGATCTGGGAAGGGCAAAGAAGACCGCAGACAGAGTATAGGCTAGGTGGCCAAAGACTGCAAACCTCACTCAAGGAGAAAGATCTTAGGGTGATTATAATACTGAGCACGTCTCCAGAAACACTCATCAACCAGATAACTGCTGAAGCATATGGGCGCCTGGCAAACCTGAGAATAGAGTTCCGATACTGTACACCGTGTACGTCAGCCCCATACTGGAGTGTGCAGCAACAGTTTGGAACCCACACCTGATCAAGCACGTCAAGAAATTAGAGAAAGTGCAAACGTTTGCAACAAGGCTAGTTCCAGAGCTAAGGGGAATGTCCTATAAAGAAAGGTTAAGAGAAATCGGTCTGACAACACTGGAGGACAGGAGGGTCAGGGGAGACATGATATCTACATGAATGCACCATAGGCATGTGGCTCCTCCTGCATAACAGGATGATGATAGATGGACTGACTGATGTCAGTCTCCCTGAGTCTGAAGTCAATAAAATTCAGCTGAAGTTCTTCTCGTATTATTGTTCTGCTTACTAACTGACAAGCCAAGATTGTAATCTACTCCCTCTTTGAAAGCATACAACTTAGCCAGTTCATCAGTTCTATCATGCATCTGAAGACCAACGTGAGATGGAATCCACAGCATGTGCACTCTGAGTTCACTCTCCACAATCCTACCATACCTGTATCTGGCTTCTGACACAAACATAACACAATTTATACTTAATGAGTTGTGAGCATTTGTGGATGACAGAGAATCAGTTACAATTAAAGTGTCAACCTTAGATACATGAACGCATATGAGTGCAAGGAGTAGAGGGTAGAGGCCCAGTTATTGATGCTTGTTCCAATTTCTTTATGAGAGCCATCACTCTGTATGACAGCAGCAGCACTACTAGCTGCACCAGTGGACTGGTGAACAGAACCATCGACATAAATAATTTGTGTAAGAGTATGCTCTGTGTGACTAAGTTATCAATACAGCTTAAGGCGTCTTGTCTGACTTCAAGGAGAAGCTTTGGTTGTGATTTAAGAAGTATTTTGGGGGGGGGGGGAATGGAGGGATGGTAGTTTGAAATGGCGTAATATCCCATGGAGCGGGGAAGTACCGCTGTTGTAGCTGGTTCATGTGGAGGTCGGTTCCATTTTTTTCGATCCATTTGGAGGAGTGTTCACCAGTGCTGAGGAAAGTTTGGAGAGCTTCTGTGCAGGGGTATGACTGGGCTTGCCTGAGCATATTAACCCCAATGAGGATATTTCTTTCAGTAATACGACCTCTGATACTTGGAATATCGAGTTCTTTCCGCATATTTGAAATCTTGGCAGTACGAGGGCATCCAAGGATGTTCTTTATTTCTTTGTTCTTCAGTTTTTCCAGCCCTCCAAGATTCCAGTCAGACACAAGAGTGAGTAGTGCCATAGTATAATCAGCCAATGATCTAATATATGCAAGATACCTCATTTTCACAATTTTAACATTAACTTCCTACCTGGGATGAAAACCTGCCACAACTCTAAGTGCTCTCAGCCATTCTTTGTATTGGAGACAAAGTCTCGTTACAACAGGTCCAAGTAGTGGGACCTCGAAGTCTGGATACCTGTATCTGGTTACATATTGTAGAAGAGACCCATCATGCAACTGGATCTGGAGAACTGCGCCTCTCTGTTGAGGAGGACGCCTATTGAATATCTTTGTTTTATCAGTAGAGATTATCAACCCCAGGTCCTGACACGAGGCTTATAAAGGATTAAGAATGTTATGGGTGTTGGAGAATCCGGTGGCGTGAATCATTATATCATCATCAAAACTAATCATATAATGATAGGGCTGGCTAGGCATAGCATTAAGTAAAGCATTAATTAGAATATTGAATAGGGTGCAGATGTAATATACACAGATTTTGCGAAAGCCTTTGACATGGCGTAATAGCGCACAAAATACGTGCTAAAGGAATAACTGGCAAAGTGGGGAGATGAATCTTTAACTTTCTAACCAATCGACCACAAAGTTAAATCGGAAGCTGCCATAGTGAAAAGCTCTCCCCCATCCTGTTCCTCAACCTCATATCAGACATAGACAGAGATGTACCGTGTCATTCTTTGCAAACGATACCAGGATCTACATGAGACTGTCATCTATCGAGGACACGGTTAACCTCCAAGAAGATGTAAACCAAGTTTTCCAATGGGCAACGGAAAATGATATGATGTTCAATGAAGACAAATTCCAGCTACTTCGTTATGGAAACTTGAGGAGATAATAACTAGAACTGAGTATACTACAAACTCTGATCATACAATAGAGCGGAAAAATAATGTAAGGGGCCTGGGTGTGGTAATGTCTGAGGATCTCACTTTCAAGGATCACAACAGTGCCACGATCACAACTGCAAAGAAAATGATAGGATAGATAATGAGAACGTTCGAAACAAGAGATGCAAAACCAGTGATGATCCTTTTTAAATCAGTTGTTCTCTCCAGGCTGGAATATTGCTGGAATATTCATCACAACTGTACATTAACACCTGTTTTGAAAGCAGGTGAAATTGCAGATCTAGAGAGTGTACAGAGAACCTTTACTGCACATATAAGTTCTATCAAACACCTGAACTACTGGTAACACTTGGAAGCACTTGACTTGTACTCGTTGGAATGCAGGCGAGAGAGAAATATCATAATCTACACTCGGAAAATCCTAGAAGGAATGGTCCTGAATCGGCACACAGAAATCACTCCCTATGAAAGTAAAAGACAGGGCAGGCATTGCAAAATACCTCTAATGAAAAGTAGGGGCGCCATTGGTACACTAAGAGAAAACATCATAAGTGTCCAAGGTCCAAGACTGTTCAACAGCCTCGGGGAAAGCGATCACAAATCACTTAGTTTTAAAATATCATGGAATTACCAAGATAACTACAATCAAGTCTCTGTCCCAGATTTCCGCTTGGCCGACTTCATGGGACTGAGAAATTACCTGGGTGAGCTGAATTGGGATAACTTTACTATGGGTCAGATAGGAAGGGTTGGCTGCCAATATGGTGTATTTCAGAGCATAGTGCTGGCCGCCCAGACAACTTTTGTTCTGAGTAGGGAAATTAGATCTAATAAAAATGATCCAAAATGGATAAACAATAGATTAAAACATCTTATTGGTGAAAAGAGAGGCATATACAGGCATATCAAAAGAGGGGAGAGGCAGGTAAGAAATCAATATATTCAGTTAAAGAGAGAAATAAAAAAAGGAATAAGAAAAGCAAAAAGGGATTATGAGGCTAAAGTCGCAAGGGATTTAAAGACTAACCCAAAAGGGTGCTTTCAGGTATACAGAAGTAAGATTAATGACAAGATAGGCCCACTTAAGAGTAACTCAGGTCAGATCAATGACAGGGATATGGAAATGTGTGAACTTTTCAATACCTACTTCCTCTCAGTTTTTACTCAAAAAGATACTAGCGAAATTTCAGAAATAATAAATTATGTAGAACAGGACGATAATAAACTATGCACTATTAGGGTAACTAGTGACATAGTCCTCAGACAAATATAGAAATTAAATCCTAACAAATCCCCAGGCCCTGATGAACTGTTCGCGAGGGTTTTAAAGGAATGTAAAGAGGAACTTAGCATACCTTTGGTAAATCTTTTCAATACATCACCACAAACTAGCATAGTGCCAGACAAGTGGAAAATGGCAAATGTAATACATATTTTCAAAGCATGTGACAGGTCCTTAGATGGTAAATTTATGGAAGCAATAATTGCCGAAGAAATTCGTAGCCATCTTGAAAGGCATAAATTGATTAATGAATCTTAGCACAGTTTTACAAAGGGGCGTTCCTGTCTTACGAATTTACTAACCTTCTTCACTAAGGTATTTGAGGAGGTAGATCATGGTATTGAATATGATATTTTGTATATGGACTTCAGTAAGGTTTTTGATAGAGTTCCACATCAGAGGCTGTTGAGAAAACTTAAGGCACACACAATAGGAGAAATTTTTTCCTGGGTAGAGGCATGGCTGACAAATAGGTAGCAGAGAGTTTGCATTAATGGGGAGAAATCAGAATTGGGGCACGCCACAAGCGGTGTTCCACAGGGGTAAGTTTTGAGCCCCTTGTAGTTCATAATCTACTTAAACGATATAGATGAGGGAATAAATAGCGACATAAGCAAATTTGATGATCACACCAAAACAGGCCGTCCAATTCATTCTAATGAAGACATTAGAGATATGAATAGACTGATGCAGTGGTCGGAGAAGTGGCAGGTGCAGTTTCATATAGACAAACGCAAAGTTCTAAATGTTGGACAGGAAAATAACCATGTCACATATAAACTAAATAATGTAGATCTTAATATTACGGATTGCAAAAAGGATTTAGGAGTTCTGGTTAGCAGTAATCTGAAACCAAGACAACAGTGCATAAGCGTTTGCAATAAAGCTAACAGAATCCTTGGCTTCATATCAAGAAGTATAAATAATAGAAGTCCTCAGGTTGTTCTTCAACTCTATATATCTCAGGTTAGGCCTCACTTAGATTATGTTCCACAGTTTTGGTCACCGTATTACAGAATGGATATAAATACACTGGAAAACGTACAAAGGGGGATCGACGAAGTTGATCCCATGTATCAGAAATCATCCCTATGAGGACAGACTGATCACGATAACTGAATCGGCACTCTCTAGAAAAGCGTAGAATTAAGGGGGATATGACTGATGTTGTAGGTAGTAGGTTGCTAGACAGCAACCACCCAGGGAAGTACTACCGTCCTGCCAGATGACTGTGAAACAGAAACCTGTAACTGTTTTGCATGATGACAGGATTTCTGGTGTCTTTTTCTGTCTCATAAACACGCTAGATAACAGGGATATCTTGCTACTCCAACTTACACTTTGGTCACACTTCACAGACATGCACATGCATATATATATATACATACATCTTGGTTTTTCTCCTTTTTCTACATAGCTCTTGTTCTTCTTTATTTCTTCTATTGTCCATGGGGAAGTGGAAAAGAATCTTTCCTCCGTAAGCCATGCGTGTCGTATGAGGCGACTAAAATGCCGGGAGCAATGGGCTAGTAACCCCTTCTTCTGTAGACATTTACTAAAAAGAGAAGAAGAAAAACTTTATGAAACTGGGATGCTTGAATGTGCGTGGATGTAGTGCGGATGACAAGAAACAGATGATTGCTGATGTTATGAATGAAAAGAAGTTGGATGTCCTGGCCCTAAGCGAAACAAAGCTGAAGGGGGTAGGGGAGTTTCGGTGGGGGGAAATAAATGGGATTAAATCTGGAGTATCTGAGAGAGTTAGAGCAAAGGAAGGGGTAGCAGTAATGTTGAATGATCAGTTATGGAAGGAGAAAAGAGAATATGAATGTGTAAATGCAAGAATTATGTGGATTAAAGTAAAGGTTGGATGCGAGAAGTGGGTCATAATAAGCGTGTATGCACCTGGAGAAGAGAGGAATGCAGAGGAGAGAGAGAGATTTTGGGAGATGTTAAGTGAATGTATAGGAGCCTTTGAACCAAGTGAGAGAGTAATTGTGGTAGGGGACCTGAATGCTAAAGTAGGAAAAATTTTAGAGAGGGTGTGGTAGGTAAGTTTGGGGTGCCAGGTGTAAATGATAATGGGAGCCCTTTGATTGAACTTTGTATAGAAAGGGGTTTAGTTATAGGTAATACATATTTTAAGAAAAAGAGGATAAATAAGTATACAAGATATGATGTAGGGCGAAATGACAGTAGTTTGTTGGATTATGTATTGGTAGATAAAAGACTGTTGAGTAGACTTCAGGATGTACATGTTTATAGAGGGGCCACAGATATATCAGATCACTTTCTAGTTGTAGCTACACTGAGAGTAAAAGGTAGATGGGATACAAGGAGAATAGAAGCATCAGGGAAGAGAGAGGTGAAGGTTTATAAACTAAAAGAGGAGGCAGTTAGGGAAAGATATAAACAGCTATTGGAGGATAGATGGGCTAATGAGAGCATAGGCAATGGGGTCGAAGAGGTATGGGGTAGGTTTAAAAATGTAGTGTTAGAGTGTTCAGCAGAAGTTTGTGGTTACAGGAAAGTGGGTGCGGGAAGGAAGAGGAGCGATTGGTGGAATAATGATGTAAAGAGAGTAGTAAGGGAGAAAAAGTTAGCATATAAGAAGTTTTTACAAAGTAGAAGTGATACAAGGAGGGAAGAGTATATGGAGAAAAAGAGAGAGGTTAAGAGAGTGGTGAAGCAATATAAAAAGAGAGCAAATGAGAGAGTGGGTGAGATGTTATCAACAAATTTTGTTGAAAATAAGAAAAAGTTTTGGAGTGAGATTAACAAGTTAAGGAAGCCTAGAGAACAAATGGATTTGTCAGTTAAAAATAGGAGAGGAGAGTTATTAAATGGAGAGTTAGAGGTATTGGGAAGATGGAGGGAATATTTTGAGGAATTGTTAAATGTTGATGAAGATAGGGAAGCTGTGATTTCGTGTATAGGGCAAGGAGGAATAACATCTTGTAGGAGTGAGGAAGAGCCAGTTGTGAGTGTGGGGGAGGTTCATGAGGCAGTAGGTAAAATGAAAGGGGGTAAAGCAGCCGGGATTGATGGGATAAAGATAGAAATGTTAAAAGCAGGTGGGGATATAGTTTTGGAGTGGTTGGTGCAATTATTTAATAAATGTATGGAAGAGGGTAAGGTACCTAGGGATTAGCAGAGAGCATGCATAGTTCCTTTGTATAAAGGCAAAGGGGACAAAAGAGAGTGCAAAAATTATAGGGGGATAAGTCTGTTGAGTATACCTGGTAAAGTGTATGGTAGAGTTATTATTGAAAGAATTAAAAGTAAGACGGAGAATAGGATAGCAGATGAACAAGGAGGCTTTAGGAAAGGTAGGGGGTGTGTGGACCAGGTGTTTACAGTGAAACATATAAGTGAACAGTATTTAGATAAGGCTAAAGAGGTCTTTGTGGCATTTATGGATTTGGAAAAGGCGTATGACAGGGTGGATAGGGGGGCAATGTGGCAGATGTTGCAGGTGTATGGTGTAGGAGGTAGGTTACTGAAAGCAGTGAAGAGTTTTTACTAGGATAGTGAGGCTCAAGTACATAGGAAAGAGGGAAATTATTTCCCAGTAAAAGTAGGCCTTAGACAAGGATGTGTGATGTCACCGTGGTTGTTTAATATATTTATAGATGGGGTTGTAAGAGAAGTTAATGTGAGGGTCTTGACAAGAGGCGTGGAGTTAAAAGATAAAGAATCACACATAAAGTGGGAGTTGTCACAGTTGCTCTTTGCTGATGACACTGTGCTCTTGGGAGATTCTGAAGAGAAGTTGCAGAGATTGATGGATGAATTTGGTAGGGTGTGCAAAAGAAGAAAATTAAAAGTGAATACAGGAAAGAGTAAGGTTATGAGGATAACAAAAATATTAGGTGATGAAAGATTGGATATCAGATTGGAGGGAGAGAGTATGGAGGAGGTGAATGTATTCAGATATTTGGGAGTGGACGTGTCAGCGGATGGGTCTATGAAGGATGAGGTGAATCATAGAATTGATGAGGGGAAAAGGGTGAGTGGTGCACTTAGGAGTCTGTGGAGACAAAGAACTTTGTCCTTGGAGGCAAAGAGGGGAATGTATGAGAGTATAGTTTTACCAACACTCTTATATGGGTGTGAAGCATGGGTGATGAATGTTGCAGCGAGGAGAAGGCTGGAGGCAGTGGAGATGTCATGTCTGAGGGCAATGTGTGGTGTGAATATAATGCAGAGAATTCGTAGTTTGGAAGTTAGGAGGAGGTGCAGGATTACCAAAACTGTTGTCCAGAGGGCTGAGGAAGGGTTGTTGAGGTGGTTCGGACATGTAGAGAGAATGGAGCGAAACAGAATGACTTCAAGAGTGTATCAGTCTGTAGTGGAAGGAAGGCGGGGTAGGGGTCGGCCTAGGAAAGGTTGGAGGGAGGGGGTAAAGGAGGTTTTGTGTGCGAGGGGCTTGGACTTCCAGCAGGCGTGCGTGAGCGTGTTTGATAGGAGTGAATGGAGACGAATGGTTTTTAATACTTGACGTGCTGTTGGAGTGTGAGCAAAGTAACATTTATGAAGGGGTTCAGGGAAACCGGCAGGCCGGACTTGAGTCCTGGAGATGGGAAGTACAGTGCCTACACTCTGAAGGAAGGGTGTTAATGTTGCAGTTTAAAAACTGTAGTGTAAAGCACCCTTCTGGCAAGACAGTGATGGAGTGAATGATGGTGAAAGTTTTTCTTTTTCGGGCCACCCTGCCTTGGTGGGAATCGGCCAGTGTGATAATAATAATAAATAAAATGATTGATGTGTATAAATGGAAAGCAGGAATTAATAAAGAGAATGTAAATAGCGTGAAAAATATATCTAGCATTGACAGGACTCGCAGCACTGGTTTTAAATTGGAAAAAATCAGATTCAGGAAGGATACAGGAGAGCACTGGCTTGGTAATAGAGTTGTGGATGAGCGGAACAAACTCCCGAGTTCCTTCCTAGAAGCCAAGACGTTGTGTAGTTTTAAAAATAGGTTGGATAAATACATGAGTGGGTCTGATGCCGTGCTTCTCCCTTAAGTGAATGTGACTGACCTGACTAGGTCAAGGCATTGGCTTAAGCCGGTTGGAGAACTGGACCTCCCTCGCATAGGCCAGTAAGCCTGCTGCAGTGTTCCTTTTTTCTTATGTTCTTAATTCAAAGTCTGGAACAACACAGAAGACTTCCTGTTGGACAGGTAGCCTTTAATCCAGCGGAGAAGCCATCCTCATACATCCATTCTGGAGTTCACTAATGATTATATGCCGGATGGCTACATCAAAAGCAGATTTAAAGTCAAGGAAGGTAGTGTATGAGCTGTCAGTGTGCAGGGTGAGAAAGGAGGTTATTCAGCGATGCTTGCTCCTTCCATGCATGAAACCATGCAACCGGGAAGACAAAAATTGCTTGATTCTGTGCATGAGGAGATTAGGAATCATCCTCTCTAATGTTTCATACAAGCAGCTAATAAGAGACATTGGGCGAGACGAGTTCTGGTGATTGGGCTTAGGCATTGGGAATGATGAGACGGCCGTTGGTCCAAGATTTAGGGAGCTCCCCAGTTACGTAGCTCATGCTATATAATTCAAGTAAAGGATTACGTGGTACTCGATACAGGAATCTGAGTATGTTGTAAGTAATACCATCCTCCTCAGATGACGTGGAGCTGCCTTTTGTTAGTGCTGCATCAAGTTCAAAGTCAGTGAAAGGAAAGTTAGTCATCTTCCTTGCTGAGCATAAAACAAATCAGTCTCTCCCTTGCATCATATTTGTCCATTAATTTCGCCTGTGTGATACTGGGAAGATTGTCATAGCTAGATGTAGCAACCCAAGCACTAACTCATTCGCAACTGTATAATATCCTACTCTACCATTTATACTAAAAAAATGGATGTAAGTTTCTTATGATGACTTGTGAAGTTGTGAATGCCTCTTTTGATTCCCTTCCAATCTTCAACTCTAATATTTAACTGCATTATCAACTTATACTGCGCTCTGCACAATTCCAGTCGCGTTCATTGAGGCAGTGGGACATACGGGGATAAATTTTTCGGATCAAGCAGCGACTGATATGCATCTTTTTTTTTAGTTTCAAGTCCACAGTTATGTGTCTTACTCATCAACGTATCCACAGTGTTACTGACTAAAGCTTCTCCGCGCTTATCCATGGCACCAGATACGTAACCCTTATATGCCTTGAAAAATGTTTTTATCCTTTATGATCCATTCCACTTTTAATTACTTTCGTGTCTTCCCTTGCCTTAAATATTGCAATTACCTTGGCCATTATTGTGATAATAATGAGAATTCAATAATTTAATAGGCTTTCTCGTATCAACACAGTTTTACAATACATTGTATTATAGGCCTAGAACCATGGGAATTTACGGTGAGGTATGAACACAAATTAAAAATACTTCTGTCACAGGGAAACTACGTGTGGATGATCATATATTACATACGTATGCATAAATGGTTAATATAGTATTATAAACTTTACTGTGGGTTCCTTCGCATCCTAAAATTGATGCGACTTAGATATGTAGCTGCAAATTCGTGAGCAATGTACCTGACTCATATAGTAAAGTATAGTTCATAAACAAGATTAAGAAGCAAAAATATAAGATATATTATTGGCATGATCTTGATCATATATTAAGTATCGTGGCATTTTGTTTCCACGTCTGTTTAACAACATGAATTATTATGTATATCTCACAGCATGCATAAAATAATAATAATGTATGAAGATTGTAGATAGGAAAAATTCTGGCTAACACCCAATCACAAAATTTCCTGAAATATGACGAAATTTACCAGTTGTCGAATATGAAAGAGATTATCTTTGGAGTCTCAGTATTCGGTTATAATATTATCATAATGATTCTTATCTCAAAGCTAATTATTTTTAGTGGCTTATATTTATCATTGCGATCTTAGAGCCAAATATTACTGCTAGCTTAGAAATAATTAATATTGATAGCTAAAAGCTACTTTATGGCTAGCTTAAAGCTAATTATCTTCTTTGGTCTCTTTCTTTAATAGCAATGTATGGAAGTTAGGCTAAATTTTCTGCTACTGTTCCCAGGCTAGCTTAAAGTTTGATAAACTAGCTTTAACAGAGTGCAAACTATCCATGTGATTCGAAGAAATACTAAACTTGAACGAAATAAATACTACTACCAATGAGACTTAGTTTATGGTTAAATACATGTCCAGGAGGAATTACCTTGTTGACAATCTGTCTGACACCAGACAGCCTTAAATGACCATCAAGTCAGAATTATTTCAGTGTAATATTTTCAGATCACTGCGATGCAAACACTGTACGGTGGACTGTATATAATATAATTAAGAAGGAAGGTATCGGATAACAAATATATGATGCGCAGATGCATTTCAACAAAGACAAATGTACAGTGTTCTAAGCCTTGGAAAAGAAAATAACCATGAAGCTTATAAATTAAATAATGTAATCTTACTCTGAATGGTAAAAAGATTTAGGAGTTGTGGTTTGCAACAAGTGATCGCAACAAAGCGAATAGAATTCTTGGCTTTATATCTAGAGGAATAAATAACAGGAATCTTAAGGGCATTCTTCATTTTGATTATTCCGTATTACAGAAAGGACATACGTATATATGCTGGAAAACGTGCAATAGATTCCATGTATCAGAAATCCTTCGTATGAGGTTAGACTGAGGGCATCGTATCTGTACTCTCTAGAATGGCGTAGAATTATGGGGGATATGATTGAGGTGTACAAATGGAAAACAGGAATAAAGGGGATGTAAATAACGTGTTAAAAATATCTAACCAAGACAGGACTCGAAGCAATGGGTTCAAATTGGATAAAAATAGATTTAGAAAGGATATAGGAAAACATTGATTTGGTACTTATAGTATAGTGGATGAGTGGAGCAAACTCTAGAGTATCGTCATTGAAATTAAAAACTATGAGTGGGTGTGGGTGGGTGTGAGTTAGACCGCTTTAGCATGAGCTAGTAGGCCTGTAACATTGTTCCTTCCTTTAGGTGGTTGTGACTTGGGCCTGCCAAGCATGGGGCCGGTAGGCCTACTGCAGTGCTCCTTTTTCTTATGTTCTTAAAGTATTCTCGCAGGATATATTCACTGAGAGATACACACCTCTCAATACATCCTTAATTCCACCTCTGGAGTAATAATCTGGTTAAACATACAATAAAAATAATTCGTATAAACCTTGATGATTAATACCGATAAATTGGTTTAAAAAGGCATCTGAGCAAACACCAGGACAAATTTATTAGAAAACGTTCCGGTCCTGGGACCTTGATCACTTGTAACACAGATATTAAAGTGATAGTGTATACTCGTATATTAATCATAGAGTGAGGTGCGAGTGACACAAATGACCTGAAAAATGCCACATTTGGTATGAGGATAGATAGACAATGAGATCATGTGATTCCTGTGTTGCTAAGTTGGTGGTGCATTATCTGCTTATCATGTATGCATTTTTTTTTTATTTTGTAGCTTACAATGTTATGTTCAGTGTCATGTTCAGTGGCGGTTAGCGAGGCTTCCAGACGATGTTTGGAAGCCTCGCTAATCGCCCAGGAACGAAACGTTTTCTAATAAATATGTCCTAGTGTTTGCTCACGTGTCTTTTTAAACCATAAGAATAATTGAAACTGAATGTAACCTGCTCATCATCAGTCAGCAATACTTAAATATCTAATAAAATAGGCAATAAAAAAAACTTTCCACCAATATACTTGAAGAGATGCACACCTCTCAAGGTATATATACTGGGTATCCTTGTGTCCCTTTGTTTGTTAGTTGGAAATTTGGTTTAGATCCTATCGGTCAACAAAAAAAAAAATTATGACTACATGTGGCCTCCTTTCTACTGGTAAAGAATACTTTTATCCCTACAACAGACGAAAAAGTAAAATCTTAGTGCATATACACTGAGAGATGAACTTTTCGGTGCATATATCCTTGTCTCCTGCGTTGGTTGGTTAATTCGGCCTATCGACACACTGGAGCTGTTAATTAAGTTTACATTTCACCTGTTCACTAGTTATGAGAAACATTTAATCCCAGATGTGAGAATATTTGGGATTAAATGGAAGATGGCTGAACACAACGTTATACCAGAAATAGCTCCTGGAAGCACTCTGGCTCAGCAGGTACATACCAGGGAACTGATGAGGCTCTGTGAAAAGTTCGCATTGAACCAACAGATAACTGATCCCACTAGAAATGAAAATACACTGGATGTAATATACACAAACAACGATGAATTAATCAGACATAACAATCACAAAAACAATATACTCTAATCACAACATCAAATAAATACAAATGAGTATTAACCAAGGGTTTGGGAACTACAGCACTAATGTAACAGAAGAAGGTTTGTTCAGTAAGTTTAATTTCAACAACCACAGAATTGACTGGGACAAAATAAACCAAGGACTATCATACATATTATATATATCCTGGGAAACACACATTGGTGCCCTAAATCATCGCCAGTGTCTGGAGAAGTTGAATACAGAAGAATACATGGTCTGTATTAAATATGTACCATTGACAAAACCCAGAATACAAATATATAGAGAGAGCGTAGATGATAATACATACGGAGAAAACGGGTTACCGAATTGCTTAAAGATATAATATGTCGCAAGCCGACAGATCCTAACAGAGTAAAAACTCAGGATAGTTATGCCAAACAGAAGAAGCACATCTGGAAAATGTGCTTCTTCCTTTTTGGATATTGCAAGAAACTCAAAATATAAAATCCAAGCTAAGAGCTACCTTTAGAATTGGATCCTTAATGAGAGGAGACTCACGAACAGGAAATGAGCAAAATTCTAAAAGAACGGTGCTAATCGGTGTTCAGCAACCCACTATATGACAGCAAGGTAGAGAATGGAAAAACCATTTTCATTCCAGCAGAAGGACGTGAAGACCAACTAACTGACATTATTACTAATCCCACTGAATTCGAAAGAGAAAGTGAAAGCATGGCCACTCAGCATCTGGACCAAATTCATGGAATTCCCTGTTTATAAAAAAGTTCGAAGTACTACTAGCACGAGCCCTCAGTATTCTCTGGAGAAAGATCCTAGATCTAGGTGAAATACCAGAGAACTTCGAGAGTGCAGACATAGCTCCTTTGCATAAAGGAGGTAGTAAAACACTAGCTAAAAATTACAGACCCTTATTTCCCACATCATAAAAATCTTCGAAAAAGTGATGAGATAATATATTAAAAATTTCTTGGAGCAGCAAAATCGACATAATCCAAACCAGCATGGTTTTAGAGCGGATGATCATGTCTGTCAAAGCTGCTGAACCACTATGACAGAAGACTACCAAAACACAGATGTTATATGAGGATTGAGACTCTTATGCAGCATATGGGAATCTTTATTCAGGAAACGTTTCGCCACACAGTGGCTTCATCAGTCCAATACAAAGAGGAAGGCGTAAGGAGAGGAGGAGTATGAGGTAATCAGTCCCTCAGCCTGGAGTCGATGTGTTCAGTCCATCAATCTTGTAGAATGTACAGCATAGGGCCGTAGACGTGGCTTATGTACTGCAGTGAGGTGAGGTGAAGCAGGCGGAGGCGGGGTCATAGCGGTACCATCCACTAGTCGAAGTAGGTCTTTGTCCAAAGGTTGAACAAGTGTTGAAGAATTCTTTGTAATAAGATCCCATGATGCTGCAGTGTCTGACAGTTGTGATGAATGGTTTGAAAAACCGGTTTTTCAAACCATTCATCACAGATGTTATATAAACAGACTCTGCAAGGGCGTTTGACAAATGTGATCATGGGGGGATTGCATACGAAATGGGAAGACAGGCAGATGGAGGCTCGGGTTCCTAACACACACAACACAAAAAGTAGTAGTAAACAGAGCACAATCCAGGACCAGCAATGTAAAAAGCTCGGTTCCCCAAGGTGCTGTCATGGCACTTCTACTGTTTCTTATTCACATAGCATAGATATAAATTCCAGTCACAGTTTTGTATTATCATTTATGGTTGATACTAAAATAAACATGGAAGTCACTTCGGCAGAAAACAATGAAAAATTACAGGAAGATATAATCAGGATTCTCCAGTGGGCAGTGGAGAACAAATGACATTTAATGGTGATAAGTTCCAGCTGCTTAGATATGGAAAGAATGAAGAACTCAAACGAAAGTTGACTTTTGTTTCAAAGAACATAATAAGACAAAGGTCGCGACAGCCTGGAGGAAAATAGTGCCAGTGGTGACATTTTTTAAATCTCTCGTACTTCCTCATTTGGAATATTGCTCGGTGTTGACGGCCTCATTCAGGGCAGGAGAAATATCAGAGCTGGAACAAATACAAAGATCGTTTAAGACTCACATAGAGTAAATAAAACATTTAAATTGCGGGGAACACCTTAAAGAGAGATACATGATAATATATACCTGGAAGGCACTTGAGGGCCTTGCCCCAAATCTGCACACTGCCATAACAACCTACTTGAACAAGAGAGATGGAAGGAAGTGCAAGATAAACAGAATGAAAAACACAATAAGGAAACAATGTATCAACATTCGTGGTCCACATTTTTCAACATATTACCAGAAGATATCAGAAACACTGTTGGGACAAGTGTAGAAGTCTTCAAGAAGAAACTGAACAAGTATCTTCACCAGGTGCCAGATCAACCAGGCTGTGATGGATATGTGGGGTTGCAGACCACTAACAGCAGCAGCCTGGACATACCTCTCCATTTGTAAATGCACTGTTCGACTCAGTCCAAAGACATCAGGACATATTCATCAGAATATATACTAAGTGCTGCCTTTTCCTATATAACGTAGGGCAGGAAGCTCAGAGATTTGTTAGCTTGAAATAGCCAATCATATAAGTGCATTTTACTATATCCCACATAGCGCAACCGTCAGTAACTTACAGCTACTGACTGAGCCACCCCTAGCCGCATGTTCGCCCCGTAGTTGACTTATATTTAATGAAGCAGACATTGCTTGTCATGTTCGTAACGACAGTGATAATGGCACTTAACGATCGAGAAGCCCTCGGTAACTCCCAGAGGAAGCCAGGCAGCACAAGCAATTGTTCAATGCCCTAATAAATTTTATTCTTTCTTTCTCTCTCTGTCTCTCTCTCTCTCTCTCTCTCTCTCTCTCTCTCTTTTACACAGGGTTTGACAAGGTTAAGGATCCCTAGGTTTATTAACAAGCTGTTTACAGGTTAAGAATTCCTAACTTTATTGACAAGCTAAGAGCTGTTACCTACATCAGCTCATTTGAAAGCATTTTTATTGTTATGAGACATACGAGTAGGGAACAGGATGAAGTTGGAGCCATCTGTGGGCCAGCATTTTCATTTGATCAGCTGAATTTACCTCGTTGACATCATTATGCTGTACGAATGTGTTCCAGACTCGAGTCATCCTGGGTATATATGATCTCAGATGGAGTGATGTTCTGGAGAAGGTATAGCCAGAGTGAAGTTGCTGCTTTCTGCCCGTCTTGTGGCATAAAAGCTTGTTTCACGCTGTCCCTTCCCCCCCCTCTCTCTCTCTCTCTCTCTCTCTCTCTCTCTCTCTCTCTCTTTCTCTCTCTTTCACACACATACAAAACTGGAACTTCAAAACTCAGATAAGTCATAGGGATGTTAGAAAGTATTTATTTAGTCTTAGAGTTGTCAGGAAATGGAACAATCTAGAAAGTAAAGCAGTAAAGATAGGATCCATATATAGCTTTAAGAAGTACGGGAGCAGGGAGAGAGTAGTAGAGACCAGCGAAGAGATGGGGCCAAGAGCTGTGAGTTAACCCATATAGCCACATATACACGAGTGGACACACACAAACACGAGTACTATTGTTGCGGGTACTGGACTGTACAAAACGCATAAGATCTAAAAAAGTATCACAAAAATCCCTTTAATAAATATGTCAGAAAGGGTTTACAGAGATGAATTCCGGTTCAGATGATGACATACAATGGGGATCCCAATGACGTAGTCGGAGTCAGTGAAATGATTCTCAACGACAAGATCAGTTTACACTCTCTGCTGAGACATTTTGCTTTCTAGCGTAGTCAGATTAATGTTAAATGTCATTTAATGTTCACTGAGTGAAATAAAAGGGATTAATTGTAATTAATTTTCGTTATTATTATTATTATTATTATTATTATTATTATTATTATTATTATTATTATTATTATTATTATTATTATTATTATTATTATTATTACTACTACTACTACTACTATTTAAATATTTTTTAACATTATTGTGTGTGTGTGTGTGTGTGTGTGTGTGTGTGTGTGTGTGTGTGTGTGTGTGTGTGTGTGTGTGTGTGTGTGTGTGTGTGTGTGTGCGCGCGCACATACTCTATAAGTGGTTGCAAGGGTCGATCTCTGCTCCTGTCCCCGTATCTTAGCTGTCCATTACTGGATGTGTTCTCTCCTGGCATCAAGATCCTTATCGTATCTCTCCTAAAACTATGTATGGATCATGCTTCTACCACTCCACTGTCTAGGTCGTATCACTTCCTGATCACTCTATAGCTGAAGAAATACTCTCTAACATGAATTTGACTTGTATGTGTTTTCAACATTATGCTGAGCCCCTTTGCTCATGTTTCCGTCCCTCTAACAGTCTGTCCTATCAGTTTCTCTCAGTATGTTATTATATTACTCCTCGGTCTTCTGTCCTCTATTATCTATGCACAAGTTTCCTCACATCATATGTCACATGTATTGTGTCGAGCGTCTGCTGGTTCACTCTTCATCTACGGCTCTCTCGCACAGTCTATATTGATTCCAAGAATACTTCCTCAATTTTTCTGCTGAGCTCCTCACATTTTTTTTATGGTTAAAACCCGTGAGCTTTCCCCTTTCCTTCTTTAGTCTGATTACCTGGTCCCTCATTATTGTCTTCCTCCTGATGTGATTGCAGTGAAACTTTGAGTGGGATTTAGCTTTCAATGTTATGTCACTAAATATTCGTTGAACGTCCTTTCTTACCAGTGCATATTCTTTTTTGGCTCCTTATTTTCCTGCATTCTTTATCCTCTACATTTCTTCCATGCTCTAGCATTATTAGCTTTTGCTTCTCTGCGTCTATGGGTGAACCATGTGCTCTCTCTGTTCTTGCCACTGTATCTTCTGCTTCAGGGAATGAATTTCTCTCTCTTCCATTTGCATTTCCACTAATTCAGGAATTGCCTTATGCCTCTGTAGTCTCTCTCCAAGTTTATTTCAATGAAATACTCAGAAGTTAGGACCGCGCGGTAACTAGCACCAAGTCGGTTCTCTTGTTCAATAAACTTTATGTCAGAATCTCCCATACAATAAGTGTCAGGGGCCCGAGACTGTTCAACTGCCTCCCAGCACACATAAGGGGGATTACCAACAAACCCCTGGCAGTCTTCAAGCTGGCACTGGACAAGCACCTAAAGTCAGTTCCTGATCAGCCGGGCTGTGGCTCGTACGTTGGTTTGCGTGCAGCCAGCAGCAACAGCCTGGTTGATCAGGCGCTGATCCACCAGGAGGCCTGGTCACAGACCGGGCCGCGGGGGCGTTGACCCCCGAAACTCTCTCCAGGTAAACTCCAGGTAAACTCCAGGTGAACATAAGGCACAGCCTTGCTGGTTAATCCCCTCCTCTCTCTCTCTCTCTAGTTGATTCTTTGACAAATTGATGCATGAAGTTCTCCATTACCACTTCAAGCATCTTAGCCCATTTCGTTTCTGGTTCATTGTTTAGGTCCAGTTTCACACAGTCTGTTTTCTTGTGGTTAAAGTCTTAGCTCTTCTTGCTATCTTTACTGTTGTGTCCATCATCTCTCTATTATTATCGTTGTACTCCAATCTTCATCTCCCGCTGTTCATTGGAGGGTTGTACATCACTGTTATCATCATCACAGGTTCCCCAATCCTGAGCGTGTTTACTATGTATTCATTTGTCTTTTCTGTGTTTGTCTTATCTTCTCAAAATTCCACAGGATTCTGATTAGAAGTGCTACTCTACCTCCTCTGTTTTCTCTCTACTTCTTCATAATATGATATCCAGCTGGGAAGATTACATCTGTTCTTTCCAAGAGAAGGAAGGGTCAAGATAATGAACGTAGGTGAAGGAAGATGGGGGCAAGAGGATTTTTCTTGCACAGAGAGGGGCGAAGACTGTGGGTGTAGGAAGTGATGTAGACTATGGCTTGTTTTGGGTTATTGTGTTTCAGTTCGAAAGGGGCTAGTCATGAATGGGGAGTCTAGGTGGGAGTGTGCAAGGTGTTTCTCTGCAGGCTGAGCTTCCACGCCTGTCAGTGCATTCCCTGACTCTCCTTCCTGTCACTGACGTTATTTTTTAGTTTATCCCTTAGTTGTTTTTTCTCCTTTTCTTTGTGTGTGTGCGTATGTTTGTGTGTGTGTGTATGTGTATGTGTATGTGTGTGTGCGTGTGTGTGAGTAAGTGTGTGTGTGTGTGTGTGTGTGTGTGTGTGTGTGTGTGTGTGTGTGTGTGTGTGTGTGTGTTCGTGTGT
>NC_091349.1:21543815-21653815 GCF_038502225.1 Cherax quadricarinatus
TTCACTCAGTCAAGAAGTGTTCACTCCTCTCTCCCTCGTGGGCATGGCCCTCCCGGGCCATGGGCACAACACACAAGCCTGTGTACCCACCACGACTTAACAATAAGGTGAGAAGCCTCCGAAGATGTATCATTTACTCCCCGCTACCAGAACACCAAATAAACCCGTTCACATTGGTGGAAAACGGTGGTCGCAGCAGTTGTGTTTGCCCGGAGAGAGGAAGGAAGGTATGAAGTCATCTTCACTTTATCACCCTATACAAGAAGCATCCATCTCTCAACGAGTTATCCTGATGTCGTGTCTGCACGTTTCAGCATCCAGACACAGGTACAAGCAGGATCCAGCCGAAATTTGCCGAATTTCTTCGAGAATTGTAAGTGGTGTCCCAGTGACCCCACGCTATAGCGTCCCATGCTGTTTCTCAAGGCACGTGTTCAGTGTCACTTGTATGTTGCTGTTGTTGTTCAGCTCAGCACAGCTGTTTCAGCAAGCCAGAGGTGAGTTTTGTGGTGATTTCTGTGTCCAATGTGAGTTTCTCCTCATGTTTGTGGGAGAGGAGGAAGTGGCCGTTCCTTGCCTTACCCTGCTGTACTCTCACACCTCACCAGCCTACCATACACCACTCACCACTGCCCATTCCCTCTCCTGTGTTTCCGCTGTTTTCCATGTGAATTCATTGACAGAGCTGTGTGTCTGAGTGCCCGAGGTCACTCGAAGCTACGTGGATCAGCATGCTACGTAGATCATGATGCCACATGGATCCCGATGCCACGTTGGGTGTGGGCAATGTCACATGGATCTACAAGCCACATGAGTTACTAGATGTCCCAGGCCACATGCTGTGGTCTGCTGCCCGCATCACATTGTCGTCACCGACGATGCTGCCCGACTTCATGACGTCATGATGTCTACCTGACGTCACCTCGAGATGTCTGCTGACATCACAGTGCTGCTGACTTCACCGTGCAACATCACATGATGTCACATCTAGTGTTTCTAGTAATTATTTCAGTATTGTCGAGAAGATTGAGAGAAGATATATGTCATGTGTTAATTAATTCCTCTCAGTCAGTGTTCTACATGTTAGTGTACCACATGTACCGTGGGTGTGTGTAGTTTCCGTGTGTCCAGTGAGGTCTGAGCCAGACCTGAGTAGCACCACTGTGCTAAGTCACCCGATGTGACCAGTGTGTTTGATGGCTTTTATCAGTCAGCCCCTGAGCGTATGAGCCCCCTTGTACAGAAAGCTCTTATGCTCGTCGCTCGTGATGTTCTGCAGAATCGTACCTGCTACGATTCCCATTGAGATTTGTTTCACTTCACCTCCAGACCTTCAGAGTGCAGTTATATGTAGAGAAACAAGTCTGGGGATGCTTAGACTAACCTCTGCTGTAACTCCAACTGCCGACAGAATGACACTCGTCAAGCCGCAGTTAGCCCTGTCGGCAGGCACTGTGTCAGCCTCGTGTCACAAGCTTCAGTGAGCAGCCTGCACAAAGAAGATGTTACTTTGACTGCTAGCTCTCTCACTGCAGTCTGGTGTATGATGTCATGACTCCCAGGTGTTTCGCCCAGTCGTCTCTGCCACAACTCACTCCACGCTTGCCGGCAGTGACATCCCAGGGACAGTACCAGTCGAGAAGTGTCCTCCTGAGTCACTTGCCAGAAGTCCTGCCCAGTTGCCGAGTTTTGTCAACGCCTCACTCAAGGGCACCAGCATGTCGTGCCCCAGGTTGAGTGAAAACCTGCAGCAACTCCTACGATGACTGCTTCACCGTTCCAGAGGAGACCGTACCCTGTTATGTCACAGCTCAGCCACAGCAATGTCTCGCGTGTTGCAGTATCTGTCCAGATGCAGGAAGGCGTGCAGTGATGCCCTTCGATGCTCACAGCCTTTGACCATGATGTTTAGCACACCCCTCATGTTTTTTTCTTCCCTCCCTGTAGGAAGTTTTTTTTTCCATGTCCATATGTATATATATGTTTTTATTTTGTGTTCTGTGCCCTGTTCCTATGAGAGAGAGACCGAGTTTCTTTTACCACCAGTATTGTTGCGTCGGGATGACGCGCGGTAGGTGGCCGAGCGTATGTAGACAGCCTGTTCTGTCTGCACAGACAGCTCATGCTGTCTGCCAACTTAGCTCATATTTTGTGGCACTAAGGTGCTGCCCTCTTTAGCCAGGCCTCTCGGTGGGCACGCCAGCCTGCCTGCCCTTGCCTCACTCTCACTCTGGCAACACCCTTCACTCAGTCAAGAAGTGTTCACTCCTCTCTCCCTTGTGGGCATGGCCCCTCCTGGGCCATGGGCAACCCACACAAGCCTGTGTATCCACCATGACTTAACAATAAAGTAAGAAGCCTCCGAAGACGTATCATTTACTCCCCGCTACCAGAACACCAAACAAACTGGTTATACTGCCTCTTCACTGATTGCTATTAGGTCCTCTCTCTCCCTGCTCAATGAGCTTTATCAAACCTCGCCTTAAAACTATGTATGGTTCCCGCCGCCACTACATCACTTTCTAGGCTATTCCAAGGCCTGACTACTCTATAACTGAAGAAATACTTCCTAACATCCCTTTGATTCATCTGAGTCTTCAACTTCCAATTGTGACCTCTCGTTTCTGTGTCCCATCTCTGGAACATCCTGTCTTTGTCCACCTTCTCTATTCTGCACAGTATTTTATATGTCGTTATCATGTCTCCCCTGACCCTCCTGTCCTCCAGTGTCGTCAGGCCGACTTCCCTCAACCTTTCTTCATAGGACAATCCCCGTAGCTCTGGGACTAGTCTTGTTGCAAACCTTTGCACTTTCTCTAATTTCTTGATGTGCTTGACCAGGTGTGGGTTCCAAACTGGTGCTGCATACTCCAGTATGGGCCTGACGTAAATGGTATACAGAGTCTAGAACGATTCCTTACTGAGGTATCGAAACGCTATCTGTAGGTTTGCCAGACGCCTGTATGGTGCAGCAGTTATCTGATTGATGTGCGCCTCAGGAGATATGCTCGGTGTTATACTCACCCCCAGATCTTTTTCCTTGAGTGAGGTTTGCAGTCTTTGACCATCTAAACTATATTGTGTCTGCGGTCTTCTTTGCCCTTCCCCAATCTTCATGACTTTGCATTTGGCAGTGTTAAACTCATTAACTTCACATCATTTGCAAACAAGGACACTTCTGAGTCTATCCCTTCCGTTATGTCATTCACATATAACAAAAACAGCACAGGTCCTAGGACTGACCCCTGTGGAACCCTGCTTGTCACAGGCGCCCACTCTGACACCTCGTCACGTACCATGACTCGTTGTTGCCTCCCTGTCAGGTATTCTCTGATCCACTGCAGTGCCTTTTCTGTTATGTGTGCCTGATCCTCTAGCTTTTACAGTAACCTCTTGTGAGGAACTGTGTCGAAGGTCTTCTTGCAGTCCAAAACAGTGCAGTCGATCCACCCCTCTCTCTCTTGTCTTACTTCTGTCACCTTGTCATAAAACTCCAGTAGGTTTGTGACAGGATTTTCCTTCCCTGAACCCGTGCTGGTTGTCAATTATACACTTGTTTCTTTCCAGGTGCTCCACCACTCTCCTCCTGACGATCTTCTCCATGACTTTGCATACTATACACGTTAGTGACAAAGGTCTGTAGTTTAATGCCTCATGTCTGTCTCCCTTTTTAAAAATTGGGACTACATTTGCCATCTTCCATAAATCAGGGAGTTGTCCAGTTTCAATGGATGTGTTGAAGATCTTTGTTAATGGCACACACAGCATCCTTGCTCCCTCTCTACGGACCCATGGAGAGATGTTGTCTGGTCCCACTGTCTTTGAGGTGTCAAGTTCACATAGCAGCTTCTTTACCTCCTCCTTGGTTATGTGTACCTCATCCAGCACTTGTTGGTGTTGCCCCCTGTTCTGATTTCCTGGAATCCTACTGGTTTCCGCTGTAAATACTTCTTTAAATCTCGTGTTGAGGTCCTCACATACCTCTTGGTTGTTTCTTGTGAACTTCCCATCACCCTTCCTCAGTCTGATTACCTGTTCCTTGACTGTTGTTTTCCTCCTGATGTGGCTATACAACAGCTTCGGGTGAGACTTGACTTTCGATGCTATGTCATTTTCATATTTTCGTTGAGCCTCCCTTCTTATCTGTGCATATTCGTTTCTGGCTCTTTGGCTAATCTCTTTATTTTCCTAAGTTCTCTGTCTTCTGTACCTTTTCCATTCTCTAGTACACCTAGTTTTTGCCTCCCTACACTTTTGGGTGAACCAAGGACTCGTTCTGTTCTTCCCATTATTTCTGTTTCCCTTGGGAACAAACCTTTCCTCTGCCTCTTTGCATTTTGTTGCCACATAATCCATCATTTCTTGTACTGGTTTTCCTGTCAGTTCCCTCTCCCACTGAATGCCTTGCAGAAAGTTCCTCATGCCTGAGTAGTTCCCCTTTTGTAGTTTGGTTTTTCCCATCCTATTCCTGCTACTCTCTCCACTTGGAGCTCGACTATGTAGTCAAAGCACAGAACCACATGATCACTAGCTCCTAGGGGCCTTTCATACATGATATCCTTGATGTCCAAACTACTCAAGGTGAATACAAGGTCCAGTCTTGCTGGATCATCCTCACCTCTCTCTCTGGTGGTGTCTCTAACATGTTGATGCATGAGGTTTTCCAGAACCACATCCATCATCTTGGCTCTTCATGTTTTGGGACCCCCATGGGGCTCCAGGTTTTCCCAGCCAATCTCCTTGTGATTGAAATCACCCATAACTAGTAACTTTGTTCCCCCCGATGTGTGCTCTTCTGGCCACCTCGGCTAGTGTGTCGACCATTGCTCTGTTGCTCTCATCGTATTCTTCTCTTGGCCTCCTGCAGTTCTGTGGTGGGTTGTACATTACTGCAATTATCACCGTATGTCCCTCAGATTGTTCCTACTAAGTAGTCCCTTTCGCCCGTGCTGTCCATTCCTTCCATTTTCTCAAAACCCCACTGGTTTGTGTGTGTGTGTGTGTATGTGTGTGTGTGTGTGTGTGTGTGTGTGTGTGTGTGTGTGTGTGTGTGTGTGTGTGTGTGTGTGTGTGTTTGTGTGTGTGTGTGTTGTGAGGGGCTCATGGAGATTTAATGGTTGAAGTTAAACACAAGTGTGTATAACACTTATATTGCAGACTGTGACAAGGAGAGCCCAAACTGCCTGTCCTGTCGCCTGCTAGGCCTACGGGGAAGTGAGGCCGATGCAGCACATCCCACGCACTCATGCGGCATCACGTGACGTCACACAAACTAGTCATTGGGCCTAGCAAGGGGTCATGTATGTAAAACATATGGATGGTAATATATGATACTCAGATAACATATACATATACAGGGGAACAGCAACTATGCTGACAGCTCGGTTATGTTACGTATGTCGTCTCGACATACAATACTATGCTATAGGCTGAACAGGCAGGTGGGTCTGGGCTGATTCTATACAATGGGAACGACATATGTAACTTAGAACTAATGGATGGTATCGTAATGGATGTAAACATAATGGGTGTTAACGTAATGCATTACGAATTATAAGAATAAATCATGGTATAATAAAGGATGGAATTGATCGACCGATCTGTATTCATGCACTCTACAGATTCTTAGGAAGAATAAATATATATTTAGAAAGGTGAAAGTAACTTAACAGCAAAGGCAGATCTGGCACGCACTGATCATTACTGCTGATTTCAGAATTTGGAGGGAACGTGAACACAAAAAAAAAAATTTCTGAAAAAACTGATCAGCTAATAACAAAACACACAGTTGACAACCTCATTCATCTTGGACATCTAATTATACAGGCTATGGACATTTAAATCCAACTCTGCGAGGGTAAGATTTACATATGCAGAATGGTTATCATCTTTGGGTGGATCGAATTCTTCTGCAATGGGTAACACATACCTTGATCTGATCAAGTATCTACAAAAGATACTTGGGGTTTCTCATTACTTGCCGTGTACGCAAAGAATAACGACATTCGGGTTGATAATCTGACTGAGTATTAGAGGTAGAGGGTACAGAGTCAGGTGGATTATCAGCAACTGACACATTAGTCTGTGTAGAAATATCATCCTCGACATCGCATACTAATTTCATATGATCTAAATGCGATTCCTTATACTGACCAGTACTAATTTCTCTAACCTTATACTTATTGCCATTGATATGTTCAACTACTCGATAAGGGCCAACAAACTTTTGATCGAGCTTAGGCATTGTGGATGTTTTGTTGAAATTAGTCAGCATAACCCTCGAATCCACTTTAACTTTGGTCAGCTTAGCACGGCTATTAGTTACTCTAGTAAATTCTGCTGTTGATTTATGAAGTGTTTCACGGATTCTTCTAAAAACACTTTGAGCTATGCTTGTGCGAGTTGCTATGAAATCATCAGGGTTATAATTGGGTTTCGGAGTGGAATATAACAACTCATAAGGCAAACGCTTGTCTACACCGTACAATGCATAATGTGGAGTGTCACCTACGGAAGCATTGTAAGTAGAATTTATAGCACATTGAACATCCAGTATAACTTCATCCCAAGTTTCACTATTGGGGTTGATAGTGGCTCTCAAAACATCAAGTACTTTCTTATTTGTTCTTACTGCCAAACCATTACTCGCAGGATGATGGGGAACAATGGTTGATTTAGAGATCTTGTACAAGGTACACAAATTTTCAAGCATCTCGTTACAGAATTCATCTTCTTTATCTGTTGCTAGGGACTTAGGGGTGGTATACCTGCAGATAATGCGTTCTTTAAACGCTTTAGCTACTGTCTCGGCAGTCTTATCTGCAATAGGAACTAACTCACAATATCTGGTGAAATGGTCTACCAAAACACACATGGTTCGCTAGTAGTTGGATACACCTGGATTGGATTAGGACCACTGATATTTCCTTTATGCTCCACCCATCCTCTACATTTCTTAACATACTCGGAAATGTCAGTTGCCATACGTGGCCAAAAGTATTTCACTCTAGCTTGTTTCACAGAACGATCCATACCAGGGTGTGCAACACCTGGTGCATCGTGAACTAGCTGTAGAGCTACATTCACTAGTGACTGTGGAATTACTAATTGGTATACTCTTCTGCTTGGAGTACCCAACTCGGCTGTGGATCAGCAACTATGGTGACGTGTGTGTGTGTGTGTGTGTGTGTGTGTGTGTGTGTGTGTGTGTGTGTGTGTGTGTGTGTGTGTGTGTGTGTGTGTATACTCGTCTATTTGTACTCTCCTATTTGTGGTTGCAAGGGTCGATTCATAGCTCCTGGCCCCACCTCTTCACTGGTTGCTACTAGGTCCTCTCTCTCTCCGTGCTCCATGAGCTTTATCAAACCTCATCTTTAAACTATGTATGGTTCCCACCTCCACTACATCAGTTTCTAGGCTATTCCACTTCATGACAACTCCACTACTGAAGAAATACTTCTTAACATCACTTTGACTCATCTGAGTCTTCAACATCCAATTGTGACCCTCGTCTATTCCGTGCAGTATTTCATATGTCGTTATCATGTCTTCACTGACCCTCTTGTCCTACAGTGTCGTCAAGCCAATTTCCCTTAACCTTCCTTCGTAGGACAATTCTCTTAGCTCTGGGACTAGTCTTGTTGCAAATCTTTGGACTTTTTTTAATTTCTTGACGTGCTTGACCAGGTGTGGATTCCAAACTGGTGCTACATACTCCAGTATGGGCCTGACGTATATGATGTACGGATTCTTGAACGATTACTTATTGAGGTATCAGAACGCTATGCTTAGGTTTGCCAGATGTCCATATGCTGCAGCAGTTATCTGATTAATGTGTCCCTCTGGAGATGTGCTCGGTATTATATTCACCCTAAGATTTTTTTCCGTGAGTGAGGTTTGTAGTCTTTGGCCAAGTAGACCGTACTCTTCTGGCCACCTCGGTTAGTATGTCACCCATTGCTCTGTTGCTCTCATCGTATTCTTCTCTTGGCCTCCTGCTGTTCTTTGGCAATTACCACCTTATGACCTTCAGAATGGATTGTTCCTACTAAGTAGTCCCTTTCGCACATTCCATCCATTCCTTTCATTTCCTCAAATCCTCACGAGTTTTTATTGAAAAGTGCAACTCCTCCTCCCCCTCTCCTTCCTCTATCTTTCCTTAGGATTTGATATCCGGGTGGAAAGATTGTGTCCTGGTGAGTTTCGTTTCTGTGAGTTCTATTATGTCTGGGGATGGCTCCTTGATTCTTTCATGCCACTCCTCACACTTATTTGTTATTCCGTCTGCATTTGTATACCAAACCTTCAGCTTCTTTTCTGAAACTGTGGTCTGGGGAGTACGCTGGAGTTGGGAAAGTGGAAGACATGATAAGGAACTATGGGTGGTTGCTGTGAGGGTTGAGTTTGTAATGAGTTGGGTAGGGGCATTGGATATGGCATGTGTGTTTTGGGTTAGAATGTTTGGCTGCTTTGGGGTTGTCCTGTTTGAGGGGATTCTGTAGGTGGTTGTGAGGTAGGATGTAATTGATCTTTCTCCTGAGTCTGGGTTCTCTTGTCTATCTTCATCTTCACCTCTCTTTCCTCCTTTCATCTTTGTACCATCTCTTTCAGTTTCTGCCTTTCTTCTCATGTTCTATTGAAGCCAAGATACACCTTTTGGTACTCCTGCAGGATCCTGTTTCCAGTCGATTCTGCCTTGAAAGTCACTTTGACTGGCCAGGTTTTTCTTCTTGCAAACCTCCCCCTATTCTCCGAAAATTTGCCAGCTTGGTCATGTCATCTCCTATTGCTTTTATGATGCTTTTGATCGCTTTTTTCTCTCCTTGTCTTCTTGCTTCATAAGTTTCCCCTTCAACTTCCAGAAGTCCATGAACAAAGACTGACCTGTCCCTTTCATTCTCCCACTGCGTATCCTTGTGTATCCACTCATTCAATTTAATTTCCTCCATTGCAGCTTTCCTGTCTTCAGTTTCTTCACTATTTGTTGTCCTTAGGCCCAGTGGCCTGTCATTTTCATTCTCAGCTTTCCCTGGGCTCTGTTGTGGTCTGTTAGGCCCTCCACAAATAGTTTAGCTCTTTCATTTTTTACAGTCCCCTATATTGCTCATGATGTGATTCTTTTTCTAGGGCTCTGCAATGGTCTGATAGGGTCTCTGCATACATATTCACTCCATCGTTCCCTACAGTCCCCTTGTTTATGACTGAGGTAGCAGTCTCTGATGTCATTCCCAAATTTTTCTTTCGTTCTTTAGGCTGTTTCAGATTTTCCAATTCCTCTTCTAATCTCTGTATCTTAGCATCTACTGCTGTGACTTGCATCTCCCACTTCTTTCTTTCTACATCCATCCTCTCCTTCATTTTCATGCTTAGCTCTTCAAGCTTCTTTCCCCACACATGTTCCCTTTTCATGAGCTCTGCTGTCCAATCCTCCTTTGCAGACTCATCCTCCAGTCCCCTGGTTTTCCTTCCTGCTCTCTGGCAACGCATTTTTTTTGTTTTGGTTGCCACAGAATGAAAAGCGTATGTAATTCTGTGTGTTTGTTTTGTGGTGTGTTCGTCGGAGTGTGTCGGGGGAGCGAAGGAAGGGAGAGGAGGAAGCTGGAGAGTGGCGAAATGAGAGAGGGGTGGGAGGGAATTAGTGGGGGATATGGGGAGAGAGGAGGAGGAGGGAGAAGCAAAGGGGGAGAGGGAATAGAAGAGGGAGAGGGGGAAAGAGGGAGAGGATGGAGAGAAGGAGGGTGAGAGAGAGAGGGGGGGGATCAGGGGAAGGAGTGGGAAATAGGTGGGGGAAGGGTGCAGGGGGTGAGTGTGTATGTGTGTGTGTGTGTGTGTACTCACCAAGTTGTACTCACCTAGTTGTGGTTCCAGGGGTCGAGTCATAGCTCATGGCCTCTTCACTGGCTGCTACTGGGTCACTCTCCCTGAACCATGAGCTTTATCATACCTCTGCTTAAAGCTATGAATAGATCCTGCCTCGACTACATCGCTTCCCAAACTATTCCACTTACTGACTACTCTGCAACTGAAGAAATACTTCCTGACATCCCTGTGAATCGTCTGTGTCTTCAACTTCCAACTATGCCCCATCTCTGTCTCTGTTCCCCCTCATGGAAGGTTCCTTGATGTTGGTGAGGGGCTCTTGATTTAGGGAATTGGATCTGTGCTCCAGTTCCCCGAATTAAGCCTGAATGCCTTCCACATCCCCCCCCGGGCGCTGTATAATCCTACGGGTTTAGCGCTTCCCCTTGATTATAATAATAATAATCTGTCTCTGTTCACCTGCTCACCTGTTCACCCTGCCTGCTCCTCCAGTTTTTGCACTAACCTCTTGTGTGGAACTGTGTCAAACACCTTACAGTTCAAGAAAATGTAATCTACCCACCTATCTCTCTCTCTCTCTCTCTCTCTCTCTCTCTCTCTCTCTCTCTCTCTCTCTCTTGTCTTACTGCTGTCACCCTGTCATAGAACTCCAGTAGGTTTGTGGCACAGGATTTCCCATCAATTCCTCTCAGTATTTTATGTCGTTATCATGTCCCCCCTATCTCTCCTATCCTCCAGTGTTGTCAGGTCGATTTCCCTTAACCTCTCCTCGTAGGGCATACCCCTTAGCTCTGGGACTAGTTTTGTTGCAAACCTTTGTACTTCCTCTAGTTTCTTTACGTGCTTGGCTAGATGTGGGTTCCAAACTGGTGCTGCATACTCCAATATGGGCCTAACGTACACGATGTACAGGGTCCTGAACGATTCCTTATTAAGAAGTTGGAAAGATGTGCTGAGGTTTGCTAGGCGCCCATATGATGCAGTAGTTATTTGGTTGATGTGCACATCAGGAGATGTGCCTGGTGTTATACTCACCCCAAGATCATTTTCCTTGAGTGAGGTATGTAGTCTCTGACCCCCTAGACTGTACTCCGTCTGTGGTCTTCTTTGCCCTTCCCCAATCTTCATTACTTTGCACTTGGTGGGGTTGAGCTCCAGGAGACAATTGCTGGACCAGGCCTGCAGCCTGTTCAGATCCCTTTGTACTTCTTCCTGGACCACATCATCTGCAACAGGGATACTTTGGAGTCTCTTCCTTCCCTCATGTCGTTCACGAATACCAGAGACAGCACCGGTGCTAGGACTTACCCCTGTGGAACCCCACTCGTCACAGGCGCCCACTCTGACACCTCACCTCATACCATGACTTGCTGCTGCCTTCCTGACAGATATTCCCTGATCCATTGTAGTGCCTTCCCTGTTATCCCTGCCTGCTCCTCCAGTTTTTGCACTAACCTCTTGTGTGGAACTGTGTCAAACACCTCCTTACAGTTCAAGAAAACGTAATCTACCCACCTATCTCTCTCTCTCTCTCTCTCTCTCTCTCTCTCTCTCTCTCTCTCTCTCTCTCTCTCTCTCTCTCTCTCTCTCTCTCTCTCTCTCTCTCTCTCTTGTCTTACTGCTGTCACCCTGTCATAGAACACCAGTAGGTTTGTGGCACAGGATTTCCCATCCCTGAAACCATGTTGGTTGTTGGTGATAAGCTTATTTCTTTCTAGGTGTTCCACCACTCTTCTCCTGATAATCTTCTCCATGACTTTGCATACTATACATGTCATTGACACTGGTCTATAGTTTAGTGCTTCTTGTCTGCCTCCTCTTTTAAAAATTGGGACCCCATTTGCTGTCTTCCATACCTCAGGTAATTCCTTGTTTCAATAGATGTGTTTAATATTGTTGTTAGGGGTAAACATAGTGCTTCTGCTCCCTCTCTCAGGATCCATGGAGAGATGTTATCCGGCCCCATCGCCTTGGAGGTGCCTAGCTCGCTCAGTAGCCTCTTCACTTCTTCCTAGGTTATATGTATTGTGTACAACACTTGCTGGTGTACCCTACCTCTCTGTCTTTCTGGAGCCCCTTCTGTCTCCTCAGTGAACACTTCTTTGTATCTCATGTTGAGTTCCTCACACATTTTCCTCCTTTCCTTCCTTAGCCTGATTACCTGGTCTTTGACTGTTGTTCTCCTCCTGATGTGGCTGTACAACAGTTTCAGGTCAGATTTGGCTTTTGCTGCTATGTCATTTTCATATTGTCTTTGGGCCTCTCTTTTTATCTGTGCATATTCATTTCTGGCTCTATGACTGCTCTCCTTATTCTCCTGAGTCCTTTGCCCTCTATACTTCTTCCATTCCCTAGCACACTTGGTTTCGTCCTCTCTGCACCTTTTGGTGAACCACGGGCTCATCCTGGCTTTTTTATTATTCCTGTTACCCTTGGGTGCAAACCTCTCCTCAGCTTCCTTGCAAATTGTTGTCAAGTATTCCATCATCTTGTTTGCTGACTTCCCTGCCAGTTCTCTGCCCCACTGAACCCCGTTCAGGAAGTTCTTCATTCCTGCATAGTCACCCTTCTTGTAGTTTGGCTCTATTCGTCCGGCTCTTCCTTCTCCCCCCTCCACTTGTAACTCTACTGTGTATTCAAAACTTAAAACCACATGTTTGCTGGCCCCATGGTGTCTTTCATATGTGATTTCCTCAATATCTGCACTACTCAAGGTGAATACTAGGTCCAGTCTCGCTGGTTCGTCCTCTCCTCTCTCTCTTGTAGTGTCCCTTACCTGTTGATACATGATGTTTTCCTGTACCACCTCCATCATCTAAGCCCTTCACGTTTCTTGGCCCTCATGTGGCTCCAAGTTCTCCCAATCAATTTCCTTGTGGCTCACATGAGCCCTTCTTGCCACTTCAGCCAGTTTGTCAACCATCGCTCTATTAGTCTCATCATACTCTTGCCTTGGCCTCCTGCTGTTCTGTGGTGGGTTATATATCACTGCAATTACCATCTTGGGACCTCTCGACTGAAGCGTCCCTATTATGTAATCCCTAGTTTCTCCAATGTCTCCTCTCTCCAGCTCATCAAAAATCCATTGGTTCTTGACCAGCAGTGCCACTCCTGGTGGCCTGGTGGCTAAAGCTCCCGCTTCACACACGGAGGGCCCGGGTTCGATTCCCGGCGGGTGGAAACATTTCGACACGTTTCCTTACACCTATTGTCCTGTTCACCTAGCAGCAAATAGGTACCTGGGTCGCATCCTGGGGGACAAGATTAAGGACCCCAATGGAAATAAGTTAGACAGTCCTCGATGACGCACTGACTTTCTTGGGTTATCCTGGGTGGTTAACCCCCCGGGGTTAAAAATCCGAACGAAATCTTATCTTATCTTATCTTATCTCTGTTCACTCTGTCTTTTCTCAGGATCTGATATCCCGTTAGAAAGATGACATCTATTATCATACCTGTGAGCTTGGTTTCTGTGGGAGCTATGATGTCTGATGATACCTCTTTGATTCTTTTCTGCCACTACTCCCTCTTATTTGTTATTCCATCAGTGTTTGTGTACCATACCTTCAGTTTCCTCTCTAACTCTGTGTTCTGGGTGGTCTGTGAAGGTGGAAGACCTGGCAGTGTACTGTGGGATGCTATAGCTGAGTGTTGGGTGGGAGCTGTGGGTGTGGATTGTGGTTTGTGTTGGGATAGCATGTTTGGTTGTGGGGTTCTGGGGATGGTTCTGTGTGTGCTTGCTCTTGTTGCTCTGTCCTGCTTTGGGTGTTCTCTGCTGATTATGTCATTTTCTCTCCTCCTAGCTACTTTCACTTTTGTGTCCTTACCCTCAGCTGCTGTCGTTCTGTTTGAGCTCTGTTTCGGTCTAGGAACACCCTCTTGCATCGGTCATTTTCTCCCCTTCAAATACCAACCTATTCTCTGAAAATTTACAATCTCGGACATGTCCTCTTCACCTACTTCTGTGATGATCTCAATCTTCTTCCTTTCTGCCAGCTGCCTGTCAGTGTGTGTCCTACCCTGGCTCTCCTGCAGCCCATAAATAAACACTGACTTTGCCCTCCCATTCCCTTTCCTTCTGTGACTCTGGTTCCTGTCTGTACATGGCCATTTTCTCCAATGTTTTTTTCCTGTAGCTCTTGGTGGCATGTTCATGTTGCTGCATTTGACCTATTCCCATCTCCACCTGCACCCACCTGTTCTTCCCCTTCATTCCTCAGCCCTGCTTGGTAGGCTGATGTATGTGTGTGTGTGTGTGTGTGTGTGTGTGTGTGTGTGTGTGTGTGTGTGTGTGTGTGTGTGTGTGTGTGTGTGCGTGTGTGTGTGTGTGTGTGTGTGTGTGTGAGTGTGTGTGTTACTATATGTCGGTGTGAAAAGTAGAAGGTGGGATTGTGTGTTCTGGTGTATGAGTGTGTGTGTACTCACCTAGTTCTCACCTAGTTGAGGTTGCTGGGGTCGAGTTCAAGCTCTTGGCCACACCGCTTCAATGGTCGCTACTAAGTCCTCTCTCTACCTGCTCCATGAGCTTTATCATACCTCATCTTAAAGCTATGTATGGTTCCTGCCTCCACTACATCGCTTCCCAAACTATTCCACTTCCTGACTACTCTGTGGCTGAAGAAATACTTCCTAACATCCCTGTGATTCATCTGTCTTCAACTTCCAACTGTGTCCCCTTGTTGCTGTGTCCATTCATTGGAATATCTTGTCTTTGTCCACCTTGTCAATTCCTCAGTATTTTGTATGTCGTTATCATGTCTCTCCTAATCCTCCTGTCCTCCAGTGTCGCCAGGCCGATTTCTCTTAACCTTTCTTCGTAGGACATTCCCATTAGCTCTAGAACTAACCTTGTTGCAAACCTTCGCACTTTTTCTAATTTCTTGACGTGCTTGATCAAGGGTGGGTTCCAAACAGGTGCTTCATACTCCAGTATGTGTGTGTGTGTGTACTCACCTAATTGTACTCACCTAATTGTGATTGCAGAGGTCGAGACTCAGCTCCTGGCCCCGCCTCTTCACTGATCGCTACTAGGTCCTTTCTCTCTCTGCTTCCTGAGCTTTGTCATACCTCGTCTTAAAGGAATGTATGGTTCCTGCCACCACTACACCACTTGCTAGGCTATTCCACTTCCTGACGACTCTATGATTGAAGAAATACTTCCTAACATCCCTGTGACTCGTCTGAGTCTTCAACTTCCAATTGTGACCCCTTGTTTCTGTGTCCCCTCTCTGGTACATCCTGTCTCTGTCCACCTTATCTATTCCACGCAGTATTTTATATGCCGTTATCTTTTCTCCCCTGACCCTTCTGTCCTTCAGTGTCGTCAGTCAGATTTCCCTCAACCTTTCTTCGTAGGACATTCCCCTGAGCTCCGGAACTAGGATTGTTGCAACCCTTTCTACTTTCTCTAATTTCTTGATACGCTTGACCAGGTGTGGGTTCCAAACTGATACTGCATACTCCAGTATGGGCCTCACGTACACGGTGCACAGTGTCTTGACCGAGTCCTTACTAAGGTATCGGACCCCTATTCTCAGGTTTGTCAGGCGCCCATATGCTGCAGCAGTTATCCGGTTGATATGTGTCTCTGGAGACGTGCTCGGTGTTATGGCCACCCCAAGATCTTTCTCTTTGAGTGAGGTTTGCAGTCTCTGTCCACCTAGCCTATACTCTGTCTGCGGTCTTCTTTGCCCTTCTCCAGTCTTCATGACTCTGCATTTGGCAGGGTTGAATTCGAGAAGCCAGTTGCTGGACCACGTGTCTAGCTTGTCCAGGTCTCTTTGTAGTCCTGCCTGATCCTCATCTGATTTAATTCTTCTCATTAACTTCACATTATCTGCAAACAGGGACACTTCAGAGACTATCCTTTCCATCATTTCTTTCATATATATCAAAAATAGCACTGGTCCTAGGACTGACCCCTGTGGGACCCCGCTCGTCACAGGTGCCCACTGTGATACCTCATCACGTACCATGACTCGTTGTTGCCCCCCTGTCAGGTATTCTTTGATCCATTGAAGTGCCCTTCCCGTTATATGCACTTAGTCCTCCAGCTTCAGCACTAATCTCCTGTGAGGAACTGTGTCGAAGGCTTCCCTGCAGTCCAGGAAAATGCAATCAACCTACCCTTCTCTCTCGTGTCTTACTTCTGTTACCTTGTCAAAGAGCTCCAGAAAGTTTGTGACACAGGATTTTCCTTCTATGAATCTGTGCTGGTTGTTGTTTATAATCTTGTTCCATTCCAGGTGCTCCACTAGTCTCCTCCTGATAATCTTCTCCATGACTTTGCATACTATACACGTCAGAGACTCTGGTTTGTAGTTTAGTACCTCGTTTCTGTCTTCTTTCTCATAAATGGGGACTACATTTGTCGTCTTCTATACCTCAGGAAGTTGCCCAGTTTCAAGAGATGTATTGAAGATTGTGGTTAGTGGCATGCACAGCTTCTCTGCTCCTTCTCTAAGGACCCACGGGGACCCATCGCCTTTGAGGTATCAAGGTCACTTAACAGCTTCTGCACCTCCTCCTCCGTTGTTTGTATGTCATCCAACACTTGATGGTATATTCCCTGTTGGTGTTCCCCTCTGTGCTGTCTTCTCAGAGCCCTTCCTGTCTCTACTGTGAATACTTTCTTAAATCTCATGTCGAGCTCCTCATATATCTCTTGATCGTTTCTTGTGAGTTCCCCAACTTCTTTCCTCAGCCTGATCACCTGGTCTTTGACTGTTGTCTTCCTCCTGATGTGGCTATACAGCACTTTCGGGTCAGACTTGACTTTCGATGCTATGTTATTTTCATACTGTTGCTGGGCCTCCCTCCTTACCTGTACATACTCGTTCCTGGCTCTTTGACTAATCTCCTTATTTTCCTGTGTTCTTTCCCTTCTGTACTTTTCCATTCTCTAGTGCAATCAGTTTTTGCCTCCTTACACCGTCGGGTAAACCAGGGGCTCGTTCTGGCCATCCCATTATTTCTGTTGCCCTTGGGAACAAACCTTTCCTCTACCTCCTTGCATTTTGTTGTTAAGTATTCTGTCATTTCATTTACCGACTTTTCTGCCAGTTCTCTGTCCCACTGAACCTCCTGCAGGAAGTTCCTCAAATTTATGTAGTCCATTCTTTTATAGTCTGGCTTTTCCCATTCAACTCCTGTTACCCTCTCCACTTGTAACTCTACTATGCATTCAAAGCACAGAACTACGTGGTCACTAGCTCCTTGCGGCCTCTCATATGTGTTGTCCTCGATGTCTGAACTGCTCAGGGTGAACACAAGGTCCAGTCTTGCTGGTTCATCCTCCCCTCCTTCTATGGTAGTGTCCTTAACATATTGGTGCATGAGGTTTTCCAGTACCACATCCATCATCTTGGCTCTCCATATTTCGGGATCCCATGTGGCTCCAGGTTTTCCCAATCAATCTCCCTGTGGTTGAAATCGCCCATAACCAGTAACTTTGCTCTGCTCGAGTGAGGTCTTCTTGCCACCTCAGTCAGTGTGTCTACCATTGCACTTTTGCTCTCTTCATATTCCTCTTTTGGCTTCCTGCAGTTCTGTGGTGGGTTATAGATCACTGCAATGACTACCTTGTGCTCCCCAGACTGAAGTGTACCTACTGCGTATTCTCTTTCTCCAATCTCATCTATGTCTCCCACTTACTCAAATTTCCATCGTTTTTTTACGAGCAGTGCAACCCCTTCTTCCCCCTCCGCTCCTCCTATCTTTCCTCAGGATCTGATATCCTCGTGGGAAGATTGCATCTGTTATTGTCCCAGTGAGTTTTGTTTTTGTGACTGCTACGATGTCTGGGGACATCTCCTTGATTCTTTCATGCCACTGCTCATTTATTCATTATTCCATCTGCATTCGCATACCAAACCTTCAATTTATGTACTAAAACTGTGGTCCTGGGAGAATATTGTGGTTGGGAGAGCAGGAGCCCAGGCCGGGGCCTTTGGGGGGTTGTGGTGGGGTGGGGGCAGAATTCCCATAGGGGGTTGCTACAGGGGTGGGATTTGATGTGTGGAGGGTGGGGGCAGAGGGATCATTGTAGGATTATTGGTTTAGATTGTTCAGTTGCCTTGAGGTTGTCGTGGTTGGAGTCCTTCTGCAGGTGTTTCTGGGGGGTGTGTTTGCCCTACCACCTGTGTCTGGGTTATTCTGCTTTTCTTTGCCATTTCATCCCATTCCTCCTTTCGTTTTTGCACTCAATCTTTCAGTTTCGTCCTTTCTTCTTGCATTCTGTCTCGATCGAGGTACACACTCTTGAACTCCAGTTTGTCTCTCAGCTGTGCTTTCTCCTGCAGGATCATGGTTTAAGTTGATTCTGCCTTGAAAATTACTTTGAGAGGCCGTTTCCTTCTCCTTTCGAACCAAGCAATTCTCCAAATTTTATCACCTGGGTCATGTCGCCCTCGTCTATTGCCTTCATGATACCTTCAATCACTTTTATCTTCTCCTGGTTTCTTTCATCATAGGTTTTTCCCTTTGGCTTCCTGGAGCCCATAGACAAAAGCTGATCTCTCCCTTTCTTCCTCTCACTGTGTCTCCCATTGCATCCTCTGAGGTGTTTTAGTTTCTTCCTTCAGTCCCTTCCCTAGCTGAGGCCCCAATGCTAATTGGTTTGTTTTTCCTGCTCATCTGTTCCTGGCCCCTGCAAGAGTCTGGTAGAGTTCCTGCATATATCCTAGCTCCTTCAATGTCTTCAGACATGCTCCAAGACTTTGCCTTGACCCTGTGTGGGTCTGACAGGACCTTTGTATACAGTATAGCTTCCTTGTTTTCCTTGTCTGTGTTTGATGTAGGAGTTCAGATTTCTCAGCTCCTCTTCTAAGCACTGCATCTTGGCTTCTGCTACTGTGGCATGTTGCTCTCACTTTCTGCTCTCTGCAGCTATCCTTTCCTCCATCCTCCTTCCAGCTCTTCTACCTTTTTCCCAGTGTTACTCCCTTTTTTTGAGCTGTGTGTGTACTCACCTAGTTAAGATTACAGGGGTCGAGTCCTAGCTCCTGGCCCTGCCTCTTCACTGGTTGCTACTAGGTCCCTCTCCCTGAGCCGTGAGCTTTATCATACCTCTGCTTAAAGCTATGTATGGATCGTACCTCCACTACATAGCTTTCAAAACTATTCGACTTCCTGACTACTCTGTGGCTGAAGAAATACTTCCTAACATCCCTGTGATTCATCTGTGTATAACAAAAAAAGGCACAATACCGTGACTGGAACGATACACAAATAACCCTCACATAAAAGAGAGAAGCTTACGACGACGTTTCGGTCCGACTTGGACCATTGACAAAGTCACACTAACCAGAAGTGGAGCAGGACGGCTATATATAGGCAGGAAGAGGTGGTGGTAGTAGTAGTAGTAGTAATACAAGAATGGTATATAATACCGACAAGATGAAATTAAGACACATGCGCAACACCCGGGCATCCCTATCGTAGACGTTTGGCGAAACGTCTACGTAAGCTTCTCTCTTTTATGTGCGGGTTGTGTATTCACCTGTGTGTGTGTGTGTGTGTGTGTGTGTGTGTTTGTGTGTGTGTGTGTGTGTGTGTGTGTGTGTGTGTGTGTGTGTGTGTGTGTGTGTATGGTGTGTGTGTGTGTGCATGTGTATGTGTGTGTATGTGTATGTGTGTGTATGTGTATGTGTGTATGTGTATGGTGTGTGTGTGTGTGTACTCACCTAGTTCTCACCTAGTTGAGGTTGCAGGAGTCGAGTCCAAGCTCCTGGCCCTGCCTCTTCAATGGTCACTACTAGGTCACTCTCCATGAACTGTGAGCTTTATCATACCTCTGCTTAAAGCTATGTATGGATCCTGCCTCCATTACATCGCTTCCCAAACTATTCCACTTCCTGACTGCTCTGTGGCTGAAGAAATGCTTCCTAACATCCCTGTGATTCATCTGTGTCTTCAACTTCCAACTGTGTCCCCTTATTACTGTGTCCAATCTCTGGAACATCCTGTCCTTGTCCACCTTGTCAATTCATCTCAGTATTTTATATGTCGTTATCATGTACCCCCATCTCTCCTGTCCTCCAGTGTCGTCAGGTTGATTTCCCTTAACCTCTCCTCGTAGGACATACCTCTTAGCTATGGGACTAGTCTTGTTGCAAACCTTTGCACTTTCTCTAGTTTCTTTACATGCTTGACTAGGTGTGGGTTCCAAACTGGTGCCGCATACTCCAATATGAGCCTAACGTACACGGTGTACAGGGTCCTGAACGATTCCTTATTAAGATGTTGGAATGCTGTTCTGAGGTTTGCTAGGCGCCCATATGCTGCAGCCGTTATTTGGTTGATGTGCGCTTCAGGAGATGTGCCTGGTGTTATACTCACCCCAAGATCTTTTTCCTTGAGTGAGGTTTGTAGTCTCTGGCCCCCCTAGACTGTACTCCGTCTGCGGTCTTCTTTGCCCTTCCCTAATCTTCATTACTTTGTACTTGTTGGGATTGAACTCCAGGAGGCAATTGCTGGACCAGGTCTGCAGCCTGTCCAGATCCCTTTGTAGTTCTGCCTGGTCTTCGATCGAATGAATTCTTCTCATCTACTTCATGTCATCTGCAAACAGGGACACCTCTTAGTCTATTCCTTCCGTCATGTCGTTCACAAATACCAGAAACAGCACTGGTCCTAGGACTGACCCCTGCGGGACCCCGCTGGTCACAGGTGCCCACTCTGACACCTCGCCACGTACCATGACTCGCTGCTGTCTTCCTGACAAGTATTCCCTGATCCATTGTAGTGCCTTCCCTGTTATCCCTGCTTGGTCCTCCAGTTTTTGCACCAATCTCTTGTGTGGAACTGTGTCAAACGCCTTCTTGCAGTCCAAGAAAATGCAATCCACCCACCCCTCTCTCTCTTGTCTTACTGCTGTCACCATGTCATAGAGCTCCAGTAGGTTTGTGACACAGGATTTCCCATCCCTGAAACCATGTTGGCTGCTGTTGATGAGATCATTCCTTTCTAGGTGTTCCACCACTCTTCTCCTGATAATCTTCTCCATGATTTTGCATACTATACATGTCAGTGACACTGGTCTGTAGTTTAGTGCTTCATGTCTGTCTCCTTTTTTAAAGATTGGGACTACATTTGCTGTCTTCCATGCCTCAGGCAATCTTCCTGTTTCGATGTGTATGTGTATGTGTGTATGTGTATGTGTGTGTGTGTGTATGTGTGTGTGTGTATGTGTGTGTGTGTGTGTGTATGTGTATGTATGTAAGTATTTGAGTGTGTATGTATGTATGTATGTGTGTGTGTGTATGTGTATATGTGTGTGTGTGTATGTGTGTGTGTGTGTGTGTGTGTGTGTGTGTGTGTGTGTGTGTGTGTGTGTGTGTGTGTGTGTGTGTGTGTATATGTAAATATTTGAGTGTGTATGTATGTATGTATGTGTGTGTGTGTATGTGTATATGTGTGTGTGTGTGTGTGTGTGTGTTTGTGTGTGTGTGTGTGTGTGTGTGTGTGTGTGTGTGTGTGTGTGTGTGTGTGTGTGTGTGTGTATGTGTATGTATGTAAGTATTTGAGTGTGTATGTATGTATGTATGTGTGTGTGTGTATGTGTATATGTGTGTGTGTTTGTGTGTGTGTGTGTGTGTGTGTGTGTGTGTGTGTGTGTGTGTGTGTGTGTGTGTGTATGTGTGTGTATGTGTGTGCGTGTGTACTCACCTATTTGTACTCACCTATTTGTGGTTGCAGGGGTCGAGTCTTAGCTCCTGGCCCCGCCTCTTCACCGGTTGCTACTGGGCCCTCTCTCTCCCCGCTCCATGAGCTTTATCAAACCTCGTCTTAAAACTGTGTATGGTTCCTGCCTCCACTACGTCATTTTCTAGGCTGTGTGCGTGTGTGTGTGTATGTGTGTGTGTCTATGTGTGTGTGTGTGTGTGTGTGTGTGTGTGTGTGTGTGTGTGTGTGTGTGTGTGTGTGTGTGTGTGTGTGTGTGTGTGTGTGTGTGTGTGTGTGTGTGTGTGTGTGTGTATGTTTGCGCTCGCGCGGGCGCGTGCATGCGTGTGTATTATGCAGTAAGGATATTGTAGAATATATATGTTGAATATTATTGTCTTTTAATATTAGTCAGTGAACATATATGGTTGCACTGCTACAAGGAAGTGTTATTTATCTTTATTGTTTACTGAGCTTGGAAGCTGATTACTTGTAAATATTATGTCAAGTTCACCAGTCCACTAGCTTTGCGAAGTTTAAATTTGTAAGAATAAATTGTTTTAGGTATTACAATAAATTAAATGTCTTGAGTTATTATAAATGTATTGTTTTTAAACGCTGTGTCAAAGCTGTGTTAACAACGTTTTTTTCTGTAAGGAAGCTTCTAATGTGATTAGCGAGGTACATGGATGATGAAAGTGTGTGCTGGCAATACTGACACCTGCAAGGTAACAGTGACACGGTGTCAGATATTTCTTTAATTATGTTTTCTTAAGGGTTGGGGACAGTGTGGTACTCACACTCCCCAATGACTAAACTATGTTTGGTCAAGGGCTAGACTCCAAGTACAAAACACACATATTGCTATAAAAGCAAACGAGCACCCTGAGCTCAGACTTGGAAAAGGTCAAATGTGAGAGAACATGTGAGGTCTTGGGGGGAGAGAGAGACAGGTTAAACATCTTGCATATTTTAGGTGCCGATGAATGGGTAGGGTCGACGCGGGGTTAGTCTAATAGGAATTTTATTTTATTTTAAAACTGTGAACAGTATGAACATTGGAACTTGCCAGTGTGTATTTTTACCTTATTTTGTTAGTGTCAGTTAAATGAATAGCAATTACTGGTTTTATCTTACTCATGACATACCTGTAGTTCCACTCTATAGTTCATATTGTGGTAGTAAAAATGCAGTGAATGAGAGTATTGATTTCTGCCATCCAGCAAGTATATTCGCACGCTACAGTCATGTTTGAATATCACACTCTGCCTCAGTGATGTAAACCTTAATGGATCCCATTGCATAGAATTTTATAAATCTCTTCAGCAGTGGTACTTTTGTTTATCAAGTGTGGTGATCTCTTTGATGGATTTGATTGTCACGACAAAGCGTTAACCAGAGCAAAAATGAGTCCATACAAGAATATATCATCTGTATATCTTCAGCAGCATAAATAAAACTAATAGTTAGACTACTTTCAGAAACTTTATCAAACAAGCATTTTAAATACACGCAAGACTCATCGTTAAGTATGATGCTCTAGCACAAAATCTGACTTAAAATCTGACACAAAATCTGACATAAAATCAAGTATGCAAGGAAACTCAACGAAGTCGCAGCTGGAACTGAGAGGGATGAACTACACTCCATGATTGTTTAAGATCTTGGTATAAAAATCATTGAACCGACTCACGAAATAGTAATGACACGATTGCAAACACACCACTATACTGGTGAATCTTGAACTCGTGGGAAGTGAGGAAAATCAGTGGCACAGGATGATGACATAAAAAAAATACACGAGAAAGACGGAGTGCATAGTGCAAGGTTGAGTGTGTGATGTAACGTCAGGGCGTCAGGAAACAGATGGCACCCAAAGGCGATGAGCCACACGGGCTCTGGGAAATTTTATTTGTTAATTCTCAGGATAGTAACTGGAACAAATTAAACAAATTGGTGGAGTTATATATATATATATATATATATATATATATATATATATATATATATATATATATATATATATATATATATATATATATATATATATATATATATGCAATAAAATCACAGAAAGCAGGTGATTTCAGAATATGCAAAACAACCACTGTGAAAGAATAGTGAAGTTCCAAGCACTTTCGTGACCACTCACATTATCAAGGAACTGTAAAAGTAATACATCAAAGGAAGGCGTATAAAGGGTCTAGACCACACCTCACCATCACGTCCCACAACAAAGCAACACCTGACGCGCGACGACACCTGATTCATAAAAAAGGAGGAACACTGCAGCAGGCCCGCTGGCCCAACTAGACAGGTCCTTCACCACAACCCACTAACAAAATATTCTACCCAAGAATTAAGATTTATTATTTGTCCAATGCATTATTAAATTCTCCCCAAATTTTATTAATTATAAATGGATCTATAACAATAAAAGGCACAATACCGTGACTGGAACGATACACAAATAACCCGCACATATAAGAGAGAAGCTTACGACGACGTTTCGGTCCGACTTGGACCATTTACAAAGTCACAAAGTCAGTGTGACTTTGTAAATGGTCAAAGTCGGACCGAAACGTCGTCGTAAGCTTCTCTCTTTTATGTGCGGGTTATTTGTGTATAAATGGATCTATTTTATATAAACCAAAGGAAATATTCATATTATTTCAAAACTGCTTTTTATGAAGCAAGATTCAATTATATTCCTGTCGACCATGGACTTGCTTGATTTTCAAAAAGTTGAGAAAGCTGAATCAAGCAAATTCAAAAGCAGCATGGGCTTGAGTCCTTGGCTAGTCGCAATGTTGTTATTAATCAATACCTCTCGTTAGTGGGCACAATTATATAAAATACTACTCGTTGTACTAGTACTCCAAACAGGGACTAGACTGAAATTAGCCTAGAGTCATCCACACCATCATATTTCCATGGGTAGGGAGTACAACATCCAGTTTCGCTGGATGCGCTGCTCTTAAGGATTGTATGATCCAGTGGATTAAGGCGTCATGAGTTTTCGCCAACCATGAGGCAGGCCAAAACAGCATGGGTTCGAGTCCTTGGCTAGTCGAAGTGTTTATATATATATATATATATATATATATATATATATATATATATATATATATATATATATATATATATATATATATATATATATATATAAATTATATATATATATATATATATATATATATATATATATATATATATATATATATATATATATATATATATATATATATATATATATATATATATATAAATATATATGCACATGCATATATATATATATACATACATCTAGGTTTTTCTCCTTTTTCTACATAGCTCTTGTTCTTTTTTATTTCTTCTATTGTCCATGGGGAAGTGGAAAAGAATCTTTCCTCCGTAAGCCATGCGTGTCGTATGAGGCGACTAAAATGCCGGGAGCAATGGGCTAGTAACCCCTTCTCCTGTAGACATTTACTAAAAAAGAGAAGAAGAAAAACTTTATAAAACTGGGATGCTTGAATGTGCGTGGATGTAGTGCGGATGACAAGAAACAGATGATTGCTGATGTTATGAATGAAAAGAAATTGGATCTCCTAGACCTAAGCGAAACAAAGCTGAAGGGGGTAGGGGAGTTTCGGTTGGGGGAAATAAATGGGATTAAATCTGGAGTATCTGAGAGAGTTAGAGCAAAGGAAGGGGTAGCAGTAATGTTGAATGATCAGTTATGGAAGGAGAAAAGAGAATATGAATGTGTAAATGCAAGAATTATGTGGATTAAAGTAAAGGTTGGATGCGAGAAGTGGGTCATAATAAGCGTGTATGCACCTGGAGAAGAGAGGAATGCAGAGGAGAGAGAGAGATTTTGGGAGATGTTAAGTGAATGTATAGGAGCCTTTGAGCCAAGTGAGAGAGTAATTGTGGTAGGGGACCTGAATGCTAAAGTAGGAGAAAGTTTTAGAGACGGTGTGGTAGGTAAGTTTGGGGTGCCAGGTGTAAATGATAATGGGAGCCCTTTGATTGAACTTTGTATAGAAAGGGGTTTAGTTATAGGTAATACATATTTTAAGAAAAAGAGGATAAATAAGTATACAAGATATGATGTAGGGCGAAATGACAGTAGTTTGTTGGATTATGTATTGGTAGATAAAAGACTGTTGAGTAGACTTCAGGATGTACATGTTTATAGAGGGGCCACAGCTATATCAGATCACTTTTTAGCTGTAGCTACACTGAGAGTAAAAGGAAGATGGGATACAAGGAGAATAGAAGCATCAGGGAAGAGAGAGGTGAAGGTTTATAAACTAAAAGAGGAGGCAGTTAGGGTAAGATATAAACAGCTATTGGAGGATAGATGGGCTAATGAGAGCATAGGCAATGGGGTCGAAGAGGTATGGGGTAGGTTTAAAAATGTAGTGTTAGAGTGTTCAGCAGAAGTTTGTGGTTACAGGAAAGTGGGTGCGGGAGGGAAGAGAAGCGATTGGTGGAATAATGATGTAAAGAGAGTAGTAAGGGAGAAAAAGTTAGCATATGAGAGGTTTTTACAAAGTAGAAGTGATGCAAGGAGGGAAGAGTATATGGAGAAAAAGAGAGAGGTTAAGAGAGTGGTGAAGCAATGTAAAAAGTGAGCAAATGAGAGAGTGGGTGAGATGTTATCAACAAATTTTGTTGAAAATAAGAAAAAGTTTTGGAGTGAGATTAACAAGTTATGAAAGCCTAGAGAACAAATGGATTTGTCAGTTAAAAATAGGAGAGGAGAGTTATTAAATGGAGAGTTAGAGGTATTGGGAAGATGGAAGGAATATTTTGAGGAATTGTTAAATGTTGATGAAGATAGGGAAGCTGTGATTTCGTGTATAGGGCAAGGAGGAATAACATCTTGTAGGAGTGAGGAAGAGCCAGTTGTGAGTGTGGGGGAAGTTCGTGAGGCAGTAGGTAAAATGAAAGGGGGTAAGGCAGCCGGGATTGATGGGATAAAGATAGAAATGTTAAAAGCAGGTGGGGATATAGTTTTGGAGTGGTTGGTGCAATTATTTAATAAATGTATGGAAGAGGGTAAGGTACCTAGGGATTGGCAGAGAGCATGCATAGTTCCTTTGTATAAAGGCAAAGGGGACAAAAGAGAGTGCAAAAATTATAGGGGGATAAGTCTGTTGAGTATACCTGGTAAAGTGTATGGTAGAGTTATTATTGAAAGAATTAAAAGTAAGACTGAGAATAGGATAGCAGATGAACAAGGAGGCTTTAGGAAAGGTAGGGGGTGTGTGGACCAGGTGTTTACAGTGAAACATATAAGTGAACAGTATTTAGATAAGGCTAAAGAGGTCTTTGTGGCATTTATGGATTTGGAAAAGGCGTATGACAGGGTGGATAGGGGGAGCAATGTGGCAGATGTTGCAGGTGTATGGTGTAGGAGGTAGGTTACTGAAAGCAGTGAAGAGTTTTTACGAGGATAGTGAGGCTCAAGTTAGAGTACATAGGAAAGAGGGAAATTATTTCCCAGTAAAAGTAGGCCTTAGACAAGGATGTGTGATGTCACCGTGGTTGTTTAATATATTTATAGATGGGGTTGTAAGAGAAGTAAATGCGAGGGTCTTGACAAGAGGCGTGGAGTTAAAAGATAAAGAATCACACATAAAGTGGGAGTTGTCACAGTTGCTCTTTGCTGATGACACTGTGCTCTTGGGAGATTCTGAAGAGAAGTTGCAGAGATTGGTGGATGAATTTGGTAGGGTGTGCAAAAGAAGAAAATTAAAAGTGAATACAGGAAAGAGTAAGGTTATGAGGATAACAAAAATATTAGGTGATGAAAGATTGGATATCAGATTGGAGGGAGAGAGTATGGAGGAGGTGAATGTATTCAGATATTTGGGAGTGGACGTGTCAGCGGATGGGTCTATGAAGGATGAGGTGAATCATAGAATTGATGAGGGGAAAAGGGTGAGTGGTGCACTAAGGAGTCTGTGGAGACAAAGAACTTTGTCCTTGGAGGCAAAGAGGGGAATGTATGAGAGTATAGTTTTACCAACACTCTTATATGGGTGTGAAGCATGGGTGATGAATGTTGCAGCGAGGAGAAGGCTGGAGGCAGTGGAGATGTCATGTCTGAAGGCAATGTGTGGTGTGAATATAATGCAGAGAATTCGTAGTTTGGAAGTTAGGAGGAGGTGCGGGATTACCAAAACTGTTGTCCAGAGGGCTGAGGAAGGGTTGTTGAGGTGGTTCGGACATGTAGAGAGAATGGAGCGAAACAGAATGACTTCAAGAGTGTATCAGTCTGTAGTGGAAGGAAGGCGGGGTAGGGGTCGGCCTAGGAAAGGTTGGAGGGAGGGGGTAAAGGAGGTTTTGTGTGCGAGGGGCTTGGACTTCCAGCAGGCGTGCGTGAGCGTGTTTGATAGGAGTGAATGGAGACGAATGGTTTTTAATACTTGACGTGCTGTTGGAGTGTGAGCAAAGTAATATTTATGAAGGGGTTCAGGGAAACCGGCAGGCCGGACTTGAGTCCTGGAGATGGGAAGTACAGTGCCTGCACTCTGAAGGAGAGGTGTTAATGTTGCAGTTTAAAAACTGTAGTGTAAAGCACCCTTCTGGCAAGACAGTGATGGAGTGAATGATGGTGAAAGTTTTTCTTTTTCGGGCCACCCTGCCTTGGTGGGAATCGGCCAGTGTGATAATATATATATATATATATATATATATATATATATATATATATATATATATATATATATTTATATATATATTTATATATATATATATATATATATATATATATATATATATATATATATGCAATAAGATCACAGTAAACAGGTGATTTCAGAATATGCAAAACAACCACTCTGAAAGAATAGAGAAATTCCAAGCGCTTTCGTGACTACTCACATTATCCTTGATAATGTGAGTAGTCACGAAAGCGCTTGGAATTTCTCTATTCTTTCAGAGTGGTTGTTTTGCATATATATATATATATATATTAAAGGGTTGGCATGATCGCTTCTCGGAGGTCAGCAATCAGGAATGAGAGGTCCACGAATGAAGCACTCAGTAAAGAGTAGGTAAGTAAAAAGAAAGTATGATAAGGTCATGAAGATCAGTATTCAGAAAAGAGAAGATATGATGGGACTTTGAGGAACATTACTCAGTAATGATAATGTCATGAAGGTCAGCACTCAGTAAAGGTATGACTGGGTCATGAAGGTCAATATTCAGTAAAGGTATGACTGGGTCACGAAGGTCAATATTCAGTAAAGGTATGACTGGGTCATAAAGGTCAATATTCAGTAAAGGTATGACTGGGTCACGAAGGTCAATATTCAGTAAAGGTATGACTGGGTCATAAAGGTCAATATTAAGTAAAGGTATGACTGGGTCATGAAGGTCAATATTCAGTAAAGGTATGACTGGGTCATAAAGGTCAATATTCAGTAAAGGTATGACTGGGTCATAAAGGTCGGCCCTACGTAAAGAGTATCAGTGAATGGATCAACAAAATCAGTAGTCAGTAAAGAGTATTAATGATCACTTGATCAAGAGTATCAATAAATGGACTAGTAAGGTCAGCACTCAATGAAGGGAATTAATAATTGGTCCATCAAGGAGAGTAGACTGTAGAGACATTCAGTGTCCTCGTATATATAACTCTGCCAGTACAGTTACCTAACTATATATTCATAAAAATAAACATACTCAATCCTTTATAATAAAAAGATGATTCTAACTAAAACGAAAATTTTTGAAAGGGTGGACCGGTAAGCCAGCGGAAGGCCTCGATCAGATGACCAAAAGCTCTAATGTCGGGTCATCATCTAAGACCCGCGTCAGGAAACGCTTGTCCTGTTTCCTGATGATCCTTACATAACCTAACCTAACAATCATTTATTAATGAGCAAGATTTTCCCATCACGAAAACAAGTACAAGAACAGTCATAGTCAGGTGTGCTGCACCTACTGAAAAATTGGACAAGATATTTGACAAATATAATAAGTCAGGACACCAGGAGGAACGTAGTTCGACGCCTGTAACAAAATATAGGTAAAACAAACACTCACAAGCACAGACATCCTACCCCTTGACCCAACCCGAGTTTATGTAACACTAATGTAGTTCACCGTCCAACACCACACTGAGAGGGTAATGTGAAGCTCTCTTATCCCTTCATTGTGAGTGTTCACACACACACACACACACACACACACACACACACACACACACACACACACACACACACACACACACACAGACACACACACACACACAGACACACACACACACAGACACACACACACACACAGACACACACACACACACAGACACACACACACACAGACACACACACACACACACACACACACACACACACACACACACACACACACACACACACACACACACACACACACACACACACACACACACACACACACACACACACACACACAGACACACACACACACACACACACACACACACACACACACACACACACAGACACACACACACACACAGACACACACACACACACAGACACAAACACACACACAGACACACACACACACACACACACACACACACACACAGACACACACACACACACACACACAGACACACACACACACACACACACAGACACACACACACACACACAGACACACACACACACACACACACACACACACACACACACACACAGACACACACACACACACAGACACACACACACACACACACACAGACACACACACACACACACACACACACACACACACAGACACACACACACACACACACACACACACAGACACACACACACACACACACACACACACACACACACACACACACACACACACACACACACACACACAGACACACACACACACACACACACACACAGACACACACACACACACAGACACAAACACACACACAGACACACACACACACACACACACACACACACACACACACACACACACACACACACACACACACACACACACACACACACACACACAGTAAGTGGAATAGTTTGGGAAGCGATGTAGTGGAGGCAGGATCCATACATAGCTTTAAGCAGAGGTATGATAAAGCTCACGGCTCAGGGAGAGTGACCTAGTAGCGATCAGTGAAGAGGCGGGGCCAGGAGCTCGGACTCGACCCCCGCAACCTCAACTAGGTGAGTACAACTAGGTGAGTACACACACACACACACACACACACACGCACGCACATCAACTACATAACTGCTGCAGCATATGGGCGCCTAGCTAACCTAAGAACAACATTCCGATATCTTAATAAGGAATCATTCAGAACCCTGTACACTGTGTGCGTTAGACAAATATTGGAGTATGCAGCACCAGTTTGGAACCCACACCTAGCCAAGCACGTAAAGGAACTATAGAAATTGCAAAGGTTTGCAACAAGACTAGTCCCGGAGCAACGGGATATGTCCTACGAGGAGAGGTTAAGGGAAATCGACCTGACAACACTGGAGGACAGGAGAGATAGGGAAGACATGATAACGACATATAAAATACTGAGAGGAATTGCGGAGGTGGACAGAGACAGGATGTTCCAGAGATGGGACACAGCAACAAGGGGACACAGTTGGAAGTTGAAGACTCAGATGAATCACAGGGATGTTAGGGAGTATGTCTTTAGTCACAGAGTAGTGAGGAAGTGGAATGGTTTGGGAAGCGATGTAGTGGAGGCAGGATCCATTCCCACTCATGGAGCGGGAAGAGTAACCCTGTAGAGGCGGGGCCAAGAGCTGTGAATCGACCCCTGCAACCACAACTAGGTGAGTACACACACACACAAACACAGTGCTTCAGAAATGTGACACAGGAACGAGAGGTCACAACTAGAATTTGAAAACTCTGATGAGTCATAGCGATGTTAGGAAGTATTTCTTCATTCATAGAGCTGTCAGGAAGCGGAACAGTTTGGAGAATGATGTAGTGGAGGCAGAATCCAAACCTAACTTTAAGAAGAGGTATGATAAAGCTCATAGAGAAGGTAAGAGTGGACCTAGTAGCGACCAGTGAAGAGGTGGGGCCAAGAGCTATGAATATATCCCTGCAACCACAATTAGGCGATTTCAATTTGGTGAACACACACACACACACACACACACACACACACACACACACACACACACACACACACACACACACACACACACACACACACACACACACACACATACACACACACACACACTCTCTCACACACACACACACACACACACACACACACACACACACACACACACACACACACACACACACACACACACACACACACACACTCACACACACACATACACACACACACACACTCTCACACACACACACACACACACACACACACACACACACACACACACACACACACACACACACACACACACACACACACACACACTCACACACACACATACACACACACACACACACACACACACACACACACACACTCACACACACACATACACACACACACACACACTCACACACACACACACACACACACACACACACACACACACACACACACACACACACACACACACACACACACACACACACTCACACACACACATACACACACACACACACTCTCACACACACACACACACACACACACACACACACACACACACACACACACACACACACACACACACACACACACACACACACACACTCACACACACACATACACACACACACACACTCTCACACACACACACACACACACACACACACACACACACACACACACACACACACACACACACACACACACACACACACACACACACACACACACACATACACACACAACACTCAAATACACCCATATTCTTCCTGTCTCTCTCTCTCATTCAGTTGTCAGTAATCTCATTCAGTTTTCCGAGGTCTCATTCACTGCAAAACTTCCGTCTACTCCCTCACCAGTGCTGCACACCACTCTTCTTTCTCCCTCCCCTCCCTCATTCGCCTTCATGTATGAGGCACTTAACCGCGCACCTCCTTTCATCCTCTGGGAAGCCCAGGAATGAAGAGACGCTACTTGTAGTTGGGTATTCCCATTGAAACGAGTGTGTGTGTGTGTGTGTTTGTGTGTGTGTGTGTGTGTGTGTGTGTGTGTGTGTGTGTGCGTGTGTGTGTGTGTGTGTGTGTGTGCGTGTGTTTCACCCAACTATTTATGGCTGCAGTCATCTATTTGTTGTCAAATCTGAGCTTCTGACGCCGTCTATGAGCTGACGCTTTTCTCGATCCCTTGAGGCCTATCATACCTATTCTTAAAGCTGAGTATGTATCCTACCTCTGATGCCTTGCTATTCAGGTCTTTCTACTTCCTGATCACTCTAAAACTTAAGAAACATTTCCAAACATCCCTGTGACTCAAGTGTATTTTTAACCTCCAGTTGTACCCTGGCGTACTTAAGCCGCGCCTCTCCAACAGATTTGCCTTGTCCACCCTGTCAATTCCTATCATCCCCGGTACTTTCTGTTTTTTGATGTCGTTAGGTTTAGCTTCTCTAGCTTCTCCTGAAAGCTCATTCTATTTAATTATGTGACTAATTTCGTTGTTAACCTTTGCCCCTTTTCCCAGTGTCTTTTCATACTTGATGCGGCTTCCATACTGGCGCTGCGTACTCCATGATTGGCCTATCATATGCTTTTATAGGGTCGTGAATGCCTCCTTGTCCAGGATTCTGAAAGCTACTCTTACGTTTCCCAGCCTTACATTTGCTGTGGCATTTATTCAGTTGATATCTGCCTTATGCAAAATGCTTGGAATTATGCTCATCTCAAGGACTTTCTCTTTCACGGAGGTATGCGGCTTTTGTCCTCTGGATCCCGTACTCTGTTTTTGGTTGTCTTTGCTCTTCCCGATTTTCATACCTTTTCATTTGCTGAGGATAAATTTTAATAGATAACTGTCAGATCAATTTTTCAGCTTGTCCAGATCTATTTGTAGTCTCTCCTGGTCTGCCACAGTTTGTATTCTCGTTATTAGTTTCTCATATCTGCGAACAGGGACACCTCTGACCTGACTTCTTTTGTCATGCCATTTACATACACAAACAGCAGTAAGGGTGCAGGTAGTGACTCATGGAACTCTCAACGTCACACTCGCCCGTTCGGACACTTCCTCCCGGGCAGTAATTCATTATTTCCTTCCTGTTACGTATTTCTTTATCCTGTATTGCTTGTAGTGTTTCCTTGTTATCCCTGTCTACTCCTCTAGGTAGTACTGGAAGCCACTGTAAGGTTGCAGTCACCATGATTACCTTCGCCCTCTGTGGGTGCCTCTACCCTGAACGAGTGCCATACCTGAACGAGTGCCATACCTGAGCGAGTGCCATCTATGACTGTCTTGGCACTGGTCTCAAAATCTCATCTTTCTTAATATTTCATTGACATTTTATTAATTTCACTTATTCATTTATTTAATATAATTAGTATTAAAAAGGTAATCGTTTATCAGTAAATACAAGACTAAGTGACATTTTCTTATGTTATTCCTGTACTGTCTTATAAAAGGGGTTCGTCTGTGTTTGAATATTCTACAAAACATCAAATGTTGGTATGTCATTCTTGATCATTATCATGACATTCTTAGGGTAAAATATAATGGTACATAACGTACATCATTATTTTTAATATTATTATTATTATTATTATTATTATTATTATTATTATTATTATTATTATTATTATTATTATTATTATTATTGTTATAAAACATACGCAGGTAAACTTGCTTAAACACAGTTAAATACAAAGGTTAAAATACACAAGGATAATGCAGTCTGTGAAAAATAAGCCACACAGTTTGATTTTCTTGGGTTATCCTAGGTTTTCATGGGTTATCCTAGGTTTTCATGGGTTATCCTAGGTTTTCATGGGTTATCCTACGTTTTCATGGGTTATCCTAGGTTTTCTTTCCATATCCTCCTGGCACTTCGGGTCCTCCTTCTCTTCCTTCTCCACCTCTCTGGCCTACACATTCGTTTGATAACATCTAAGGAAAGTCCCCACTTCCGTCTCTTCCACCACCTCCTCATCCTCCATCATCCTCTATCTCATCAAGTTCCACCATTATCAATCCATCACAATCCCAACCATCACAAAATCATCCAGCATCATCACAAGCTCAGCCACCTCTATTACACCCATCATCTTCATAACAACCCCCATTACTATTACAATCACAACATCTACCCCAACATGTGTGGCCCGGTGGCCTGGTGGCCCGGTGGCCTGGTGGCCCGGTGGCCTGGTGGCTAAAGCTCCCGCTTCACACACGGAGGGCCCGGGTTCGATTCCCGGCGGGTGGAAACATTTCGACACGTTTCCTTACACCTATTGTCCTGTTCACCTAGCAGCAAATAGGTACCTGGGTGTTAGTCGACTGGTGTGGGTCGCATCCTGGGGGACAAGATTAAGGACCCCAATGGAAATAAGTTAGACAGTTCTCGATGACGCACTGACTTTCTTGGGTTATCCTGGGTGGCTAACCCTCCGGGGTTAAAAATCCGAACGAAATCTTAACACCTAGTCACAACCAATCCTACACCAACAACCGCAATTCCCATCACCACGTAAAACTATAAAAACTCTCTCCACACTACAACAACTAACAAACACTACAACCCTTATCACTGCCACAACCACACAATAACCCCAAGACCACTTCAACAATAATCATTACCTACAACCACAATTTAACCCACATCATATCCGTAATTATAACAACACTACAACCACTTTGAACACCACCCATTACCTCCAACACTTAGAACCACTACAATTGTCACCAACAAGTCCATCATTGCAACCACAATTATTATCTCCAACAACTACAACCATAAGCAAACCCACATCACTGTAACTGCTGTCGGGTTTCATATTTTCACGCCTTTGTCACATAGGCCAAATGCTACCATCTGGGTGGACCGATTTCAAATCTACAGCTGGCAGGGTAAGGCCCTACGTCCTCCTCACTTTAGTACCAGACCCACTAACAGCAAGAGCTGCCTCTTCCAATCTCTCAATAGAACACCTTGCACCTTATTACCCAATAAAACTAAGGCTCACCTTCGAAGAGGTATGTTCCCTTCAGATAAAATCTTGATATTTCTGGTGACAGCGGTGTTTGCTGCAGTGTTCGCTACATTTATTCCCAGTGGTGTGTTTTGCCCGGAGAGAGAGGAAGGAGCACTGAAGTCACTGCCTACTTCATCGGCTCATACATGAAGCATCCATCTACCAACAAGTTATCCTGTCTCCTACCCACATCACTGAGACAGGTACATGTAGGAGTTTTGCCCAGATATACTTAATTTCCCAGGGAAATCTTCGCAGGATTAACCGAGTTCCTTTCAGCATCCCATGCTGTCAATCACGTGTTCAGAGGCATCTATACGTTGCTGCTTGCTGTTTCAGTCCATAATTGCTATTACCGCGCGACAGAGGTGAGTTTACTAGTGTTTTTCGTCCACAATGGTCGTGTCTGTCCTGCACATGTTCATGCTATGTTTGTAGTGATGTAACATTCTCGCCTGCGACCCCATGCTGGCACATCCACCTCCATCCTTCATTCTCCGTGTGCTGTCTGTCAATACCGAGAGAATTCCTGGTCAGAGATATGTATTCGAGTGCCCAAACCACTCGAAGCCACGTGCATCACCAGGCCAAGTGAACCACTGTGGCGGCCTCCTGCCAAACTAGTGGTTAGATTGTTAACCTGCCAGCCTGCAGTACCACGGGTACGTCATGAAACCCAATGTGGGGACTGTTGAGCCGGCCTCAGAAGCAGTATTCACCTGACCAGCTTACGGTGTATATCTACTGGCCTTAGAAGCAATATTTACCAGGCCACCTTACGGTATACATCTTCTGGCAGTAGAGAGTATTAACCAGACCACCTTATGGTATACATCTACCTGGCTTATAGAGAGTATTCACCAAACTACCTCACGGAGTACATTTGAAGGTGATGTCTACTGACTCACTGCTGACTTAAGTCAACTGCGGGCCTCCTGGCTGCAGTTTTACTAGTCACTCAGATCCCTACGGACTTTAGTTACCTAAGGGCCTCGCTAATCTGCTGGCTTCAGTTATTGTGGGCCTCAGCACTTGGTTACCTATGGGCCTCTGGTTGTAGTTTTACTGGCCAGTTTTGCGGACTTCGACTTGCGGGCCTTGGTGAACTTTGCTGGCCTCCTGCTGATCTAAGGGAGTGTAGTGTTTGGCTGTCCTCTGAAGAGAAAGACGCTGTGCGGGTGACACAGCCGAGAAAGAGTGTTATAACAGAGATAAGGGTGAAATTGAGACACATGTGCAACATCTGGGTATATTTATTGCAGACGTTTCGCCATCCAGTGGCTTTATTACAAATTCCAGGACATAACTTGAAGACAGGAGAACTATGTACAGAAGATGAGGTAATCAGTCCCTCAACCTTGCAGTAGGTGCGAAGAGCACCATAGTCGTGGAGATACTCCACGACTGTGGTGCTCTTCGCACCTACTGCTAGGTTGAGGGATTGATTACCTCATCTTCTGTACATAGTTCTCCTGTCTTCAAGTTATGTCCTGGAATTTGTATTGATAAAGCCACTGGATGGCGAAACGTCTACAATAAAGATACCCAGATGTTGCACATGTGTCTCAATTTCATCTTGTCGGTATTGTATACCATTCTTGTACAACAGAGATAAGGGTGTCGTGTGGACACAGTAGAGATGATGTGTGTGACGCAGAGGCAAGGGTGTCAAGTGGACACAGTAGAGATGGGGTGTGTGACGCAGAGAAAAGGGTGTCATGTGGACACGGTAGAGAAGGAGTGTCGTGTGACACAGAGATAAGGGTGTCGTGTGACACAGAGAGAAGGAGCGTCATAACACAGACAAGGGTGTCGTGTGACACGGAGAGAAGGAGCGTCATAACACAGTCAAGGGAGAAGGGAGTCGTGTGACACGGAGAGAAGGAGCGTCATAACTCAGACAAGGGTGTCGTGTGACACGGTAGAGAAAGTGTTATAATACTGAGGGACAGGAGTGTAGTATAACTCTGAGTAATTAGTGTTTTTGTAATAACCACCAAGCCACATGGATCATGAAGTCACAGGGATCACTATGCCACGTGTTGTCCAAGCCACATGACTAATCTACCTGAGGTGAGTTTTAGAGTGTACTGTCTCACTGCCTCCACGTCCTGTGCTCAGATCGGCCTTCACACAAGCACACACAAACATGCACAAACACACACACACACACACACACACACACACACACACACACACACACACACACACACACACACACATACACACACACACACACACACACACACACACACACAAATATATATATATATATATATATATATATATATATATATATATATATATGTATATATTTATATATATGTATATGTATATATATATATATATATATATATACGCACGCACACACACACACACACACACACAAGAGACTAGTGCAAAGGCTGGAGGACCAGGCAGGGAAGGCACTGCAAAGGATCAGGAAATACCTGTCAGGAAGACAACAGCGAGTCATGGTACGTGGCGAGGCGTCAGAGTGGGCGCCTGTTACCAGCGGGGCTCCACAGGGGTCAGTCCTAGGACCAGTGCTGTTTCTGGTATTTGTGACGGACATGACGGAAGGAATAGACTCCGAAGCGTCCACGTTTTGCAGATTCAAAGTTTATTCTCTATAAGGATTACAATGTTGAATTTACAGAATTTGGTTATTGTGTGGTTTACTTGTAGTTAAATAATGATTACAGAGTGTACCACTAGAACACCTAGCATGGCTAGGCATTTCGGGCAGACTTAGTTTAATTCTTTATTTTAAAATATTACAAATTATGAGGTAAGTTGGTATTATGGCTAAGTGACTAAATACTAGTTTGTGAGTTTAGCAATGTGAATGCTTTTGTTTTGGCACAGTACATAGCTTCAGTATTGGAGTATCATAGGATTCATTATTTTAAGATTGAGATTAATATTTCTGTTTATGGTCAAATGGGTGAGTGTAAGTGTGAACCACCAGGTGGTATTCGTGTAGTTAGTTGACGGGGTGTATCAGGGAGATAAGATGTTTTCTAATGGTAGTTTTGAAGGTGATGAATGTGTCTGCAGTTCTAGAGTTCTCAGGTAGGGTGTTCCAGATTTTAGGGCCTTTGACATACATTGAATTTTTGTAAAGGTTTAGTCGGACACGGGGAATGTCGTAGAGATGTTTGTGTCTGGTGTTATGCCTGTGGGTTCTGTCACAACTATCAAGAAAGCGTTTTAGGTCAAGGTTAATATTGGAGTTTATAGTCCTGTAGATGTAGATTGCACAGTAGTAAGTGTGGATGTACTGAACAGGGAGTAAGTTTAGATCTATGAAGAGTGGGGGGGGTGTGTTGCCAGGGATGAGATTTAATGATTATTCTTATTGAAGCTTTTTGTTGGGTTATTATTGGCTTTAGGTGTGTTGCTGCAGTTGATCCCCAAGCACAGATAGCATAGGTGAGGTATGGATAAATAAGTGAGTGATATAGTGTGAGAAGGGCATTTTGCGGCACGGCACGTAGTACCGTAACTTGGAGAGAATCCCAACCGTTTTGGATACTTTTTTGGTTATGTGTTGGATATGGGTGCTGAAATTCAGGTTGTTGTCAAGGTATAGGCCTAGGAATTTGCCCTCATTATGTCTGGTAATTAGAGTGTTGTCGATCTTAATGTTAATTTGTGCATCTCCTGCTCTGCTACCAAACATAATATAGTAGGTTTTGTCAGTGTTAAGCGTAAGTTTATTGGCTGTCATCCAAGTCGACATTTTGATCAGATCCTCGTTAACAATGGTGTTGAGGGTGGCAAAATTAGGGTGAGAGATGACATAAGTCGTGTCGTCAGCAAAGAGAATGGGTTTCAGGTGTTGGGATACGTTTGGAAGATCAGTGATGTATATAATGAAGAGCAGGGGACCAAGGACACTTCCCTGCGGAACTCCAGTATCAAGTGGCCGTGTTGTTGATGCTGTGTCTTTAATGGTGACATACTGATACCTATTAGTAAGGTAAGATTTGAAATAAGCAAGCGCATGGCCTCTTATACCGTAATGGTCAAGTTTGTGGAGTAGGATGTCGTGGTCTACTGTGTCAAAAGCTTTTCTTAGGTCAATAAAAATTCCTAGTGGATATTCCTTATTTTCCAATGCTGTGTAAAGCAGATCTAGCATTTTTATGATTGCATCATTAGTGCTTTTATTTTTCCTGAATCCAAATTGGCAGGGGTTGAGTATGTTTTGTGCTGTTATATATGAATATAGTCTCCTGTGCACGAGTTTCTCAAAGATTTTGGATAGCAATGGTAAGTTTGATATTGGCCTATAGTTGTTTAAGTCTGTAGGGTCACCACCTTTATGCATTGGTGTAACCCTTGCCATCTTGAGTAGTTTCGGGAAGGTGCTAGTTTCTAGTGACTTGTTAAAAAGTAATGAAATAGCATGCGAAAGGATATGGGCCGCTCGCTTGTACAGTAATGGTGGGACATGAGACAGATTCCCTGAGTTATTTTTAAGTGACTTTATAATCTCGGTGACTTCCGAGGGTTCAGTTGGTGCAAGATAGAAGGAATTTGTGAAATTCCCATCTAGGTAGTCCCCGGCATGGGCGTTGGTATGTGAGATTTTATTGGCGAGATTATATCCTATGGTTGAGAAGAAGTCGTTTATCTTGTTAGCTGTGTCATTGGGATGTAGTGGTGTTTCATTAGGTTTAGTTAGGACAATATTCTTGTTTTTTTCAGTTTGTGGGTCCCTAGAATCTGAGAGTGTTTTCCAGGTCTTTTTTATATCTCCTCTAGTGTCTGTGAATCTACTGGAGTAGTATAGTTGTTTGGCTTTCTTTATTACTTTGGTGAGAACTGATGAATAGTGTTTAAGAATATCTTTGTGTATTAAGCCCTGTCTATATTGCTTTTCATATTGGTGTTACTTGTCAATGGATTTCAGAATGGTGCTGGTTAGCCATGGGCAACCAAGCCGTTTGTTTGTGATCTGTTTCGTTTTTATAGGACAATGTTTGTTGTATAGTCTAAGTAATTTGTTAAGAAAAATGTCTGTCCAGTCATCAATACCATTGGCCTTGGAGAATTCTGTAGGCCAGTCAACAGTCTCTAGGTCAGCTGTGAACTTCCTTACTGAGGCCTCGTCATGGAGTCTAAATGAGACTTTGTTGTATTCAAGTGGTGGTTTACTAATGTTTGTCAGGAGGAAGGTAGGGTAGTGGTCTGTAGTGCTATCTGTGATTATCCCTGATTTAAGGGGGGCTAGTATATTGGTCCATATCTGGTCTATTATGGTTGCACTTGTCTCAGTGAACCTGGTTGGTTTAGTTATTGTTGGTATGAGAAGTGTGTTGTTCATATTGTTGATGAAATCAGTTACAGGCTGATCATCTAGTAAGCCAAGGTTGATGTTGAAGTCTCCAGCTAAGAGAAGGTTGTGCATATTCATTTGTCTGTTTGTTATTAGTGACTTTAATTTCTCACTGAAATTTGGGATGTTTGTGTGAGGTATCCGGTAAATGGCACCTGATGTGAAGTTGATGAGAAGAATTCAATTGGACGGGGACCAGGCAGAACTACAAAGGGATCTGGAGAGGCTGCAGGCCTGGTCTACCAATTGGGTCCTGGAGTTCAGCTGCACCAAGTGCAAAGTCATGAAGATTGGGGTAGGGGAAAGAAGACCGCAGATGGAGTACAGTCTAGGAGGCCAGAGACTACAAACCTCACTCAAGGGATAGGACCTTGGGGTGAGTATAACACCAGGCACATCTCCTGATGTGCACATCAATCAAATAACTGCTGCAGCTTACAGGCACCTAGCAAACTTAAGAACAGCATTCTGACATCTTAATAAGGAATCGTTCAGGACCCTGTACACTGTGTACGTTAGGCCCATGTTGGAATATGCAGCACCAGTTTGGAACCCACAGCAAGTCAAGCACATAAGGAAATTAAAGAAAGTGCAAAGGTTTGAACTAGACTGGTCCCGGAGCGAGAGGGGTGTGTCCTACTAGGAGAAGTTAAGAGAAATCGACCTGACGACACTGGAGGACAGGAGAGATAGGGGAGATATGATGACGACATACATAACACTAAGAGGAATCGACAGTGTGAAGAGGGACAGGATGTTCTTGAGATGGGACACAGCAACAAGGGGTCACAGTTGGTAGTTGAAGACTCAGACGAATCACAGGGATTTTAGGAAGTATTTCTTTAGTTACAGAATTGTCGGGAAGTGGAATAGTCTGGGATGTGATGTAGTGGAGGCAGGATCCATACATAACTTTAAGAAGAGGTATGATAAAGCTCATTAAGCGGGAAGAGTGACCTAGTAGTGGCCAGCAAAGAGGCTGGGCAAGGAGCTGTGAGTCAACCCCTGCAACCACAACTAGGTGAGTACACACACACACATGCACGCACGCACACACACACACACACACACACACACACACACACACACACACACACACACACACCCGGGGCCAGGAGCTCGGACTCGACCCCCGCAACCTCAACTAGGTGAGTACACACACATCCCTTGAAACTGGGCAACTACCTGAGGTATGAAAAACGGCAAATGAAGTCCCCATTTTTAAGAAAGGAGACAGAAACGAGGCACTAAACTACAGACCAGTGTCTCTGACGTTTATAGTATGCAAATTCATGGAGAAGATTATCAGGAGGAGAGTGGTGGAGCACCTGGAACGGAACAAGATTATAAACGACAACCAGCACGGATTCATGGAAGGCAAATCCTGTGTCACAAACCTTCTGGAGTTTTATGACAAGGTAACAGAAGTAAGAAACGAGAGAGAAGGGTGGGTTGATTGCATTTTCCTGGACTGCAGGAAGGCCTTCGGCACAGTTCCTCACAAGAGATTAGTGCAGAAGCTGGAGGATCAAGCACGTATAACAGAAAGGGCACTGCAATGGATCAGAGAACACCTGGCTGGGAGGCAACAACGAGTCATGGTACGTGATGAGGTATCACAGTGGGCACCTGTGATGAGCAGGGTCCCAGGACCAATGCTATTTTTGATATGTGAATGACATGATGGAAGGGATAGACTCTGATGTGTCCCTGTTTGCAGGTGATGTGAAGTTAATGAGAAATATTAAATCGGATGAGGATCAGGCTGGACTACAAAGAGACCTGGACTGGCTGGACACCTGGTCCAGCAACTGGCTTATCGAATTCAACCCTGCCAAATGCAAAGTCATGAAGATTGGGGAAGAGCAAAGAAGACCGCAGAGTATAGGCTAGGACCGACTTGGACCATTGACTATGTCAATCGTCCAAGTCGGACCGAAACGTCGTCGTAAGCTTCTTTCTTTTATGTGCGCGTTATTTGTGCATCGTTCCAGTCATGGTATTGTGCCTTTTTTGTTATTTAGGTGGATAAAGGCTGCAAACCTCATTCAAGGAGAAAGATCTTGGGGTGAACATAACACCGAGCACGTCTCCAGAGGCACACATCAACCAGATAACTGCTGCAGCATATGGGCGCCTGGCAAACCTGAGAATAGCGGTCCGATACCTTAGTAAGGAATCAAGACACTGTACACTGTGTACGTCAGGCCCATACTGGAGTATGCAATACCAGTTTGGAACCCACACCTGGTCAAGCACGTCAAGAAATTAGAGAAAGTGCAAAGGTTTGCAACAAGGCCAGTTCTGGAGCTCAGGGGAATGTCCTACGAAGAAAGGTTGAGGGAAATCGGACTGACGACACTGGAGGATAGGAGGGTCAGGGCGGACTTGATAACAACATACAAAATACTGCGTGGAATAGACAAGGTGGACAGAGACAGGATGTCCCAGAGAGGGGACACAGAAACAAGGGGTCACAATTGGAAGCTGAAGACTCAGACGGGTCAAAGGGATGTTAGGAAGTATTTCTTCAGTCACAGAGTCATCAGGAAGTGGAATAGCCTAACAAGCGATGTAGTGGAGGCAGGAACCATACATAGTTTTAAGACGAGGTATGACAAATTCCAGGAGGCAGAGAGAGAGAGACAGGACCTAGTAGCGATCAGTGAAGAGGTAGTTCCAGGAACTGAGTATCGACCCCTGCAACCACAATTAGGCGAGTACACACACACACACACACACACACACACACACACACACACACACACACACACACACGCACACACACAAGAGATTGAAAATATCATCGAACAAACGGGAGAGGACATGAATGAACTAATAAATTTTCCGAGACTGGGAGGTACTCGCAGGGAAGAAATGGGCCAATCAAACTGATTCTTAGGACAGAAACGGTGAGGTACAGGAGCCTGCAGAAGAAAGTCCAGCTAAAGGAATCAATGAAATGCCGGAGGGTGTTCCTAGACAGCGACAGAACGAGAACAGAGTTACAGCAGCTGAGAGGACGGAGAGACGAAAGGGGGAAGAAAGAGAGACAAGGCTAGAGTCAGTAGCGGACATCCAGAGTAGAGCAGAGCAACAAGCGCAATCACCCATAGAACCACCCTCAGAACCCTGCAGCCAAACATACTATCCCAATACAAATCACACTCCACACCACAGCCTCCACCCCACACTATGCTTTAGAATCCCATATCACCCTCCCAGTCCCCCCTCCCCCAGCTCCCCCCACCCCAGAATACAGTGTCAGAGAGGGAACTGAAGGTATGATACACCAGTGCTGATGGAATAACGAACAAGTCTGAGGATTGGCATGAAAGAATCACAGAGTCATCACCAGACTTCACAGCACTCACAGAAACCAAGCTCGCAGGAATAATAACAGATGCCAGCTTTCCAACTGGTTATCAGGTCCTGAGGAGAGACAGGAAACATAGGGGCTGAAGGAGGGGCACTGCTCGTCAAAAACCATTCGAATTTTGAGGAACTGGAGAGAAAGAAGACAGAGGAGAAGCGAGGGACTACATAGTAGTAACACTTCAGACTGGAGGTCCCGAGGCGGTGACTGCAGTGATGCATAACCGACCACAGAATAGCAGGTGGCCAAGGCAAGAATATGATGAGAGTAACAGAGCAATGGATGACACACTGTCTGAAGTAGCCAAAGGGCCCATGTGGACAGGGCAAGGCTACTAACCGTGGGTGACTTCAGTCACAAAAAAGTTGATTGGGAAAACCTGGAGCCACATCGGAGCCCAGAAACGTGGAGGGCTAAGATGATGGAGCATAATTAGGTAAATGATAATTAGCATGGATTCACGACGGGCCGTTCGTGCCTAAGTAATGTACTGATTTTCTTCAGTAAACATTTGAGGCAGTAGATCGTGATAAAGAATTCGATATTATTTATTTAGAGTTTAGTAAAGCTTTTGATAGGGTACCCCCACGAAAGACTGTTTAAGACAGTGGCAGCCCAGGGTACTGGGGAAAAAGTCCTGTCATGGCTCAAGGCATGGCTCACCAAGAGGAAATAGAGAGTGTGCATAAATGGGACAAAAGCTGAGTGGGGATCTGTAACAAGTGGCGTTCCACAGGGATCAGTTTTAGGCCCATTGTTGTTCATAATACACAATAATTACCTTGGCAAGGGAATAACTAGTGATATGAGCAAATTCGCTGATGACACGAAGATTGGGTGGATAGCTGATTCAGAGGAAGATGCCATTGAGCTTCAGGAAGATTTGGACAAACTCATGTCGTGGTTAGAAAAGTGACAGATGCAGTTCAATGCATATAAATACAAAGCACTGAAGCTCGGAAATGTACATAACCCCAGCATTTATAAACTAAATAATGTAGAACTTGGCCCTTGGCCATACAGATTGTGAAAAGGACTTGGGAGTTCTGGTAGGCAGCAACCTGAAACCAAGACAGGAGTGTCTAAGCATACGTAATAATACAAACAGATTACTGGGATTTACATTCAGAACTATAAGCAACTGGAGTCCAGAAGTTACACTACAGCTCTACACATCACTAGTAAGGTCTCACTTAGATTATGCAGCTCATTTCTGGTCTTCATACAACAGAAATCTTCCCTATGAAGAAAGATTGAGATCGCTAAATTACATAACTGGAGTATGCCTGGAGAGGGTTTCGGGGGTCAACGCCGCCGCGACTAGGTCTGTGAACAGGCCTCACCAGGTTGTTGCTGTTGGTGGTATGCAAGCCGACGAAGACGACGTAGGACGAAGAATTAGGGGAGACATGACTGAAGAGTATAAGCGGATGATGGGCAGTAACAAGTAAGGTCCTGAGGATATCCCTCCAAGAAAGAACCCGAAATATTGGATTCATATTGGATTTATATTTAGAAAGGCTATAGGAAAGTATTGGTTTGGAAATAGAGTAATTGATGAGTGGAACAGTTTGTCTAGTAGGCTTATTGAAGCTAAAACATTGGATAACATTGATAATAGGTTGTGCTAATATTTTTGTTAGTGGGTTTCGTTTCAGATGAACTTGCCCAGTATGAGCCAGTAGGCCTGCTGCAGTGTTCCTCCTTTCTCATTTTCTAATGTTCTTATCACCGTTACATCCACATTATAACAACCAGCAACCACAGCCTCCATCACCATTACAATCAACATACAACCACACTACACAACAGGCCATTTGTCTAGCTACAAGCACCTTTGACAACTGGTAACTAACTACAACCTCTATCATTGCAAACACCAACAACTACGTCCTCCATCACAATTACAACCACCAATAAACATAACATCAACCATTACAACCATACTACCACAACCTCCGTCGCCATTATAATCACCGACAAGCACAACCTATATCAAACTTACAATTACCAACAACTACAACCTTCCTAAGTATTACAACCACCAACAACCACATCCCTATTACCATTATAACTGCAGCACAACCACCAAAAACAACGTTCATCACCATTACAACTTCAACCAACAACAACCATAACCTCTTCAACCATTGCAACCACAAACCCAATCAAACTTACAATCACCAATAACCATAACTTCAGAGCCATTCCAACTACACTACCAGTACTAACAACCACAGCCTCCACCAGTATTTCAACCACAACATTCATCACCAATAAACTACATTACAAGCAACAACCAAAATCTTCATAATTATTACAAGCACACCCCAGCCATCACCAAGCACACCCCAGCCATCAACAAGCACACCCCAGCCATCACCAAGCACACCCCAGCCATCAACAAGCACACCCCAGCCATCACCAAGCACACCCCAGCCATCAACAAGCACACCCCAGCCATCAACAAGCACACCAGAGCCATCAACAAGCACACCCCAGCCATCAACAAGCACACCAGAGCCATCAACAAACACACCCCAGCCATCACCAAGCACACCCCAGCCATCAACAAGCACACCCCAGCCATCAACAAGCACACCAGAGCCATCAACAAGCACACCCCAGCCATCAACAAGCACACCAGAGCCATCAACAAGCACACCCCAGCCATCAACAAGCACACCACAGTCATCAACAAGCACACCCCAGCTATCAACAAGCACACCACAGTCATCAACAAGCACACCCCAGCCATCAACAAGCACACCCCAGCCATCAACAAGCACACCCCAGCCATAAACAAGCACACCCCAGCTATCAACAAGCACACCCCAGCCATCAACAAGCACACCCCAGCAATCAACAAGCACACCACAGTCATCAACAAGCACACCCCAGTCATAAACAAGCACACCCCAGCCATCAACAAGCACACCCCAGCCATCAACAATCACAACCCAGCTATCAACAAGCACACCCCAGCCATCAACAAGCACACCCCAGCTATCAACAAGCACACCCAGGCCATCAACAAGCACACCCCAGCCATCAACAAGCACACCCCAGCCATCAACAAGCACACCACAGTCATCAACAAGCACACCCCAGCCATCAACAAGCACACCCCAGTCATCAACAAGCACACCCCAGTCATCAACAAACACACCACAGTCATCAAGCACACCCCAGCCATCAACAAGCACACCCCAGCCATCAACAAGCACACCCCAGCCATCAACAAGCACACCCCAGCCATCAACAAGCACACCCCAGCCATCAACAAGCACACCCAGGCCATCAACAAGCACACCCCAGCCATCAACAAGCACACCCCAGCCATCAACAAGCACACCCCAGCCATCAACAAGCACACCCCAGTCATCAACAAGCACACCCCAGTCATCAACAAGCACACCCCAGCCATCAACAAGCACACCCCAGCCATCAACAAGCACACCCCAGCCATTAACAAGCACACCCCAGCCATCAACAAGCACACCCCAGTCATCAACAAGCACACCCCAGTCATCAACAAGCACACCCCAGCCATCAACAAGCACACCCCAGCCATCAACAAGCACACAGTCATCAACAAGCACACCCCAGCCATCAAAAAGCACACCCCAGTCATCAACAAGCACACCCCAGTCATCAACAAGCACACCACAGCCATCAACAAGCACACCACAGTCATCAACAAACACACCACAGCCATCAACAAGCACACCCCAGCCATCAACAAGCACACCACAGTCATCAACAAGCACACCACAGCCATCAACAAGCACACCCCAGCCATTAACAAGCACACCCCAGCCATCAACAAGCACACCCCAGCCATCAACAAGCACACCCCAGCCATCAACAAGCACACCACAGTCATCAACAAGCACACCTCAGCCATCAACAAGCACACCCCAGCCATCAACAAGCACACCCCAGTCATCAAGCACACCCCAGTCATCAACAAGCACACCCCAGCCATCAACAAGCACACCCCAGCCATCAACAAGCACACCCCAGCCATCAACAAGCACACCCCAGCCATCAACAAGCACACCCCAGCCATCAACAAGCACACCCCAGCCATCAACAAGCACACCCCAGTCATCAACAAGCACACCCCAGTCATCAACAAGCACACCCCAGCCATCAACAAGCACACCCCAGCCATCAACAAGCACACCCCAACCATCAACAAGCACACCCCAGTCATCAACAAGCACACCTCAGCCATCAACAAGCACACCCCAACCATCAACAAGCACTCCCCAGCCATTAACAAGCACACCCCAGTCATCAACAAGCACACCCCAGTCATCAACAAGCACACCCCAGTCATCAACAAGCACACCCCAGCCATCAACAAGCACACCCTAACCATCAACAAGCACACCCAAGCCATCAACAAGCACACCCAAGCCATCAACAAGCACACCCCAGTCATCAACAAGCCAATCACACCACAGTCATCAACAAGCACACCACAGTCATCAACAAGCACACCCCAGCTAACAAGCACACCCCAGCCATCAACAAGCACACCCCAGTCATCAACAAGCACACCCCAGCCATCAACAAGCACACCCCAGTCATCAACAAGCACACCTCTGCCATCAACAAGCACACCACAGCCATTAACAAGCACACCCCAGCCATCAACAAGCACACCCCAGTCATCAACAAGCACACCACAGCCATCAACAAGCACATCCCAGCCATCGACAAGCACACCCCAGCCATCAACAAGCACACCCCAGCCATCAACAAGCACACCACAGCCATCAACAAGCACACCCTAGCTATCAACAAGCACACCCCAGCCATCAACAAGCACACCCCAGCCATCAACAAGCACACCCCAGCCATCAACAAGCACATCCCAGCCATCAACAAGCACACCACAGCCATCAACAAGCACACCCCAGCCATCAACAAGCACACCCCAGCCATCAACAAGCACACCTCAGCCATCAACAAGCACACCCCAGCCATCAACAAGCACACCACAGCCATTAACAAGCACACCACAGCCATTAACAAGCACACCACAGCCATCAACAAGCACACCCCAGCCATCAACAAGCACACCCCAGCCATCAACAAGCACACCCCAGCCATCAACAAGCACACCCCAGCCATCAACAAGCACACCTCAGCCATCAACAAGCACATCACAGCCATTAACAAGCACACCACCGCCATCAACAAGCACACCACAGCCATCAACAAGCACACCCCAGCCATCAACATGCACACCCCAGCCATCAACAAGCACACCACAGCCATCAACAAGCACACCACAGCCATCAACAAGCACACCACAGCCATCAACATGCACACCCCAGCCATCAACAAGCACACCACAGCCATCAACAAGCACACCACAGCCATCAACAAGCATACCACAGCCATCAACAAGCACACCACAGTCATCAACAAGCACACCCCAGCCATCAACAAGCACTCCACAGTCATCAACAAGCACACCCCAGCCATCAACAAGCACACCACAGTCATCAACAAGCACACCCCAGCCATCAACAAGCACACTCCAGCCATCAACAAGCACACCACAGTCATCAACAAGCACACCCCAGCCATCAACATGCACACCCCAGCCACCAACAAGCACACCCCAGCCATCAACAAACACCACAATCATCAACAAGCACACCCCAGCCATTAAAAAGCACACCCCAGCCATTAACAAGCACACCACAGTCATCAACAAGCACACCCCAGCCATTAAAAAGCACACCCCAGCCACCAACAAGCACACCCCAGCCATCAACAAACACCAAAATCATCAACAAGCACACCACAGCCATTAACAAGCACACCCCAGCCATCAACAAGCACACCACAGTCATCAACAAGCACACCCCAGCCATCAACAAGCACACCACAGCCATTAACAAGCACACCCCAGCAATCAACAAGCACACCCCAGCCATCAACAAGCACACCCCAGCCATCAACAAGCACACCACAGTCATCAACAAGCACACCCCAGCCATCAACAAGCACACCCCAGCCATCAACAAGCACACCACAGCCATCAACAAGCACACCCCAGCCATCAACAAGCACACCCCAGCCATCAACAAGCACACCTCAGCCATCAACAAGCACACCACAGCCATTAACAAGCACACCACAGCCATCAACAAGCACACCACAGCCATCAACAAGCACACCCCAGCTATCAACAAGCACACCCCAGCCATCAACAAGCACACCACAGCCATCAACAAGCACACCCCAGCCATCAACAAGCACACCCCAGCCATTAACAAGCACACCACAGCCATTAACAAGCACACCACAGCCATCAAAAAGCACACCACAGCCATCAACAAGCACACCCCAGCCATCAACATGCACACCCCAGCCATCAACAAGCACACCACAGCCATCAACAAGCACACCACAGCCATCAACAAGCACACCACAGCCATCAACAAGCACACCACAGTCATCAACAAGCACAGCACAGTCAACAAGCACACCACAGTCATCAACAAGCACACCACAGTCATCAACAAGCACACCACAGTCATCAACAAGCACACCCCAGCCATCAACAAGCACACCACAGTCATCAACAAGCACACCCCAGCCATCAACAAGCACACCCCGGCCATCAACAAGCACACCACAGTCATCAACAAGCACACCCCAGCCATCAACAAGCACATCACAGTCATCAACAAACACACCCCAGCCATCAACAAGCACACCACAGCCACCAAAAAGCACACCCTAGCCATCAACAAGCACACCACAGTCATCAACAAGCACACCACAGTCATCAACAAGCACACCACAGTCATCAACAAGCACACCACAGTCATCAACAAGCACACCACAGTCATCAACAAGCACACCCCAGCCATCAACAAGCACACCACAGTCATCAACAAGCACACCCCAGCCATCAACAAGCACACCACAGTCATCAACAAGTACACCACAGTCATCAACAAGCACACCACAGCCATCAACAAGCACACCACAGTCATCAACAAGCACACCCCAGCCATCAACAAGCACATCACAGTCATCAACAAGCACACCCCAGCCATCAACAAGCACATCACAGTCATCAACAAGCACACCCCAGCCATCAACAAGCACACCACAGCCATCAACAAGCACACCACAGTCATCAACAAGCACACCCCAGCCATCAACAAGCACACCCCAGCCATCAACGAGCACACCCCAGCCATCAAGCACACCACAGCCATCAACAAGCACACCACAGTCATCAACAAGCACACCCCAGCCATCAACAAGCACACAGCCATTAACAAGCACACCCCAGCCATCAACAAGCACACCCCAGCCATCATCAAGCACACCCCAGCCATCAACAAGCACACCACAGCCATCAAGCACACCCCAGCCATCAACAAGCACACCACAGCCATCAACAAGCACACCCCAGCCATCGACAAGCACACCCCAGCCATCGACAAACACACCCCAGCCATCAACAAGCACACCCCAGTTATCAACAAGCACACCACAGCCATCAACAAGCACACCACAGCCATCAACAAGCACACCCCAGCCATCAACAAGCACACCCCAGCCATCAACAAGCACACCCCAGCCATCAACAAGCACGCCCCAGCCATCAACAAGCACACCCCAGTCATCAACAAGCACACCCCAGTCATCAAGAAGCACACCCCAGCCATCAACAAGCACACCCCAGCCATCAACAAGCCCACCCCAGCCATCAACAAGCACACCACAGCCATCAACAAGCACACCCCAGTCATCAAGAAGCACACCCCAGCCATTAACAAGTACACCCCAGCCATCAACAAGCACACCCCAGCCATCAACAAGCACACCCCAGGCATCAACAAGCACACCCCAGCCATAAACAAGCACACCCTAGCCATCAACAAGCACACCACAGCCATCAACAACTACAACTTAACCCCCATCATAACGTTCAATCTGTCCACACCGCTATAGCTACACTCTTCTCTCATTCATTTCTCTCGGAATCCCCAGAGTTTTAGTCTCTCTCTCTCTCTCTCTCTCTCTCTCTCTCTCTCTCTCTCTCTCTCTCTCTCTCTCTCTCTCCCTTTAGCTGTCTCTCTTTCTCTTTCACACAAGGTTTTACAATGTCAGGTTAAGGATTCCTAACTTATTTACAGACTAAGAGCTGTTACCTACATCAACTCATTTGAAAGCTCTGTTGTTATGAAACACAAAAATATAGAGCAGGATGAAGTTGGAGTTATCTGTGGGTCAATTTCATTTGATCAACTGACTTTATTTCGTTGATGTAATTATACTGTACGATCTGTCTGTGTTTGTCTGTCTGTCTGTCTCCTGCAAAGTTAACTGCAGGGTCCTGCAAAGTTAACTACAGGGTCCTGCAAAGTTAACTACAGCTTCCTGAAAAGTTAACTGCAGGGTCCTGCAAAGTTTACTACAGCATCCTGCAAAGTTAACTACAGGGTCCTGCAAAGTTAACTACAGGGTCCTGCAAAGTTAACTACAGGGTCTTGCAAAGTTAACTACAGGGTCCTGCAAAGTTAACTACAGAGTCCTGCAAAGTTAACTACAGTGTCCTGCAAAGTTAACTACACGGTCCTGAAAAGTTAATTTACATGGTCCTCGCATGAGATGGGACCTACATAGATGACAGCAAAGAAATGATTGAGATGCTAAAGTCCCATTACGGCTCAGTTTTCCCTTCCAGATTAAGGGTCGACAATCTAAATGACCGAGACCCGAAATTCGGTCATCTCAAAAATCTTTGATATTATGCACAAGACTTTGAAAAGGAAATACATGACATGCCCATGCACTCTGCTCCAGCCCCCAGACTCATGGAACTCCGTGTTTATCAAGAACTGCAAGAAGCCCCTGTCACGTGCCATCAGCATTCTATGGAGAAGCATGGACACAAGGGGTCATCGAACATACACTAAAAACAACAGACATAGCCTCACTTTACAAAGGTGTCAGTAAAACAATTGCAAAGAACTACAGACCGATAGCACTAACATCCCATATCACAAAAATCTTCGAAAGGGTTTTAAGAAATAAGATCGCCAACCACCTAGATACCCATCAATTACACAACCCAGGGCAAGACGGATTTAGAACAGGTCGCTCCTACCTGTCACAGCTACTGGACCATTATGACAAGGTCCTGGATGCTGTAGAGGATAAACTAAATGCCAATGTAGTATATACAGACTTTGCGAAATCCTTCAACAGATGAAACCATTGTGTAATACTGCACAAAATGTGTGATAAAGAAATAACAGGAAAAGTTGGTAGATGGATCTGCAACTTCCTAACAAATAGAACACAGAGTCTTACGTTTTGAGCCTTTCTTTTCAGAGAGGAGACCCGTTAGTAACAACAGGTGAAGATCCACTTAGGTCTTCTTACTCTTTTTAAATACACACATATAAATATAAGGCAAAAAAGTTCTATAATGCTTTATCTGGTTTTATTCAGTATAATGCTAAGCTTATAGTCACTTAGTAATTTAAATAACTGATAAAATTTAGGTATACCTTTCCTTATAAATTCATATGTACACAATCACTGTAATTACATAATCAAAGTCAAGATCAATGAATCACTAGATAGGGTGCCTTTACCATCTCCTCAGTCAATCATATACGCTACAGCTAGAACTGATTAGAGACTATCACCAGACTTTAATAGTTGGAGAACTCAGACGTGGGGTATTGCTTCACTTAAATGGCTGACTGCACAGACGCAACCCGTCAAGTATTCCGAGATTGAAGTAATCCAAGCAACCTTGGTTGAACCTAGGAATCCTGGTTCAAAGGTTCTCCTGAGGCTAGCAACAAGAGAATAAGGGAGCTCCGTGGCTTGGTGCTTTCTCTACCGGAGGAGAGAATGAACTGCCATGAGTAAAACTCCCTAGCTTGACGTCACCTCGGAATGAGTGAGTTTGTGAAGCATAAACGACCATAAGGCAATTCAACATATAAACACAAAACATCCTACAAAATAAATCAATAATTCATGGCCAGATAATATTATAAAACTAGGAGTCTTTATTTTAGCTACGACTAAAGGTACCAGTAATATAATACTAAGTGAAAAAGCCGTAATTACACACTAATCAATTGACCCTTCCTAAATTATGCACAAAGGGCGCAACACTCCTCCCGTACGACTGACTGTCGCACCAATAGACTTCAGCTCATACCAGGCACACAATGCCTCCATTCTATACTACATATCCAGGCAATTGCAAAGACAACGTCCTTCAGAGTAAAAAAGATTTTTCAGGGTCACCATGAAGCAGGAGTCAGGAAACGAAATTTTAAACTTTGCTCCATCTCTTAGAGGTAAACACACAGTAGTTGACCCCTGGCGACGTCAGAAGCTGAGGACGTCATGGGAACACAACAGGAGACATGGCCAAAGCAGTGTGTATTCTCAGCTTCTGCCAGACTGACATCCTGGATCTCAATTCCATAAGGACTCCTATTTTTTGTTACAGCAATCTTCTTACTGTTGATGGCAAAAGTCAAAATATTAAACACAAAACCAATATTAATTATTTGAAAAGAAAAAAAAAAGAAAAAGGGAATATCTGACTTATCCTTAAGGGCGGGACAGAGCGTCAGCAATTACGTTATCCTGGCCACATATGTGGTTAATACTTACTGAAAAGGGTTGAATTCGAAGAGCCCATCTCTGAATCCGGGCATTCTTCGACTTCATAGTATTAATAAAGGTCAAAGGGTTATGGTCTGAATTGACTGTGATTTTGTGGGGAGTAGTGCCCAGGTAAACTTCAAAGTGCTCTAAAGATAACACTAAAGCTAACGCTTCTTTCTCTACCGTTGCATAATTTAACTGGTGGGACTTTAATTTAGCAGAAAAATAGCAAATAGGATGAAGAATATTAGAGGAGGATGAGAGTTGTAACAAGACTGCTCCCACAGCATAGCTACTGGCATCTACATGCAAAGAAAAGGGGACATCAAAATTTGGACTTTGTAATACTGGTGACGATTCAAGTAATCGTTTCAATTTGCTAAAAGCCATGACACATTCTGAGGTCCAGCAGAATTTAACTTTAGAACTGGTTAATTCAAACAGGGAAGCTGCCACCTGAGAGAAATTGGGGCAGAACCGGCGGTAGTAGCCGGCCATCCCTAGAAATATTTGTACTCCTTTTCTGTCCCGAGGTATAGGGAATTCTGAAATGGCTTTGATCTTAGCATTAAGAGGAGCTACTGTTCCTTGGCCGATACTGAAGCCAAGGTATTTTATTCGGGCTTGCCCAAACTCACACTTGGCTAAATTAACCGTAAAATTGTATTCTTCTAATTTTTTCAGAAGTGCTTCTAGCCGAGACACATGCTGTCCCCACTCTTCACTTATCACTACTAAATCGTCCAAATAAGCTTCCACACCTTCCAGCTCATAATGTCAAGTGGGTTTTCGATACGTGGATGGGGTAAGAATACTCACGTAGGCTGGTAGTACGTATAATATAACGGAAAGTATGGGTAGTGCCAACAGCCGACCTGCCTCTCTCTGCTGCCTATGTTCGACTGACTCACATACAGGATGAGGGTGTTTGAAATCCTGCTATGGTCAGCAGCAATATGAATACAGTCAATGATTCACACAGACGGTTGGTAGTGAGTCATCTACTGGTACACTGGTTACTGGTAACTGGTTACTAGGAACTAGCACTACTGCTGATAGCTTGGCGACGCTAACGTATGTCGTCCCGACATACAACTAATACAAACTAGAGACGGCAGGTGTACGGCTTGGGCTGATTCTATACAATGTCAAAGTACACAACAATTGAACATTATAACATACATAAGTAGAATATTGGAATGGAAGCTTACATAACTGAAACTGTAATGAAACTGTAATGCAATACAAGGTATAATATAGCACAACTCATCGAATGAAACTCAACATTGGGATTACACAATAGAAGTGATAAAAAAAAATTTGATCGATCGATCTGTATTCATGTGATCTACGGAATCTGAGGAAGGAATATATACAAAGAAAGAAGTGTTTAACAGAAAGGCAGATTCGGTGCACTCAAATCTAGACTGTTAACTCTCAGAATTCGAAGAGAACGTGAACACAAAAAAAAAAAATTCTTGAATACTGATAAGTTGATACTGTAATTATTCATCTATACAGGTTATTTACATTTAACCGCAACTCTGCTAGGGTGAGATTGATATATGCAGAATGGGTGTCATCTCTGGGAGGATCAAACTCTGTTGCACTGGCTAACTCATGCTGTACTTGAGGCAAATCTGAATTGGTAGTTACAAATGATACTTGAGGATTTCTCAATACCTGTCGTGTACATAGGGAATAACGACATTCAGGTTGATCGTCTGACTGAGTATCAGAGGTAGAGAGTACAAGATCAGGAGGATTGTCAGAGGTAGTGAGTCATCTACTGGTACACTGGTTACTGGTAACTGGTTACTAGGAACTGGTACTACTAATCAGGAGGATTGTCAGAGTCTGTCACATTAGTCTGGGTTGGAACATCATTATCATCACATACTAACTTCATATGATCCAAATGTGATTCTTTATACTGACCAGTACTAATTTCTCTAACCTTATACTTATTACCAGTGATATGTTCAACTACTCGATAAGGACCAACAAACTTTTGATCAAGCTTAGGCATTGCAGACGTTTTGTTAAAGTTAGTCAGCATAACTCTCGAACCTACTTTGATTTCGGATGGCTTTGCTCGAGTGTTAGCGACTCTTGTAAATTCTGCTGTTGATTTATGAAGTGTTTCACGGATTCTTCTAAAAACACTTTGAGCTAAGCTGGTACGAGTTGCTATGAAATCATCAGGGTTGTAATTTGGTTTCGGATTAGAATATAGCAACTCATAAGGCAAATGTTTATCTACACCATACAATGCATAATGTGGAGTGTCACCTATAGAAACATTGTAAGCAGAATTTATAGCACACTGCACGTCAGGTATAACTTCATCCCAAGTTTCACTGTTGGGATTGATAGTGGCTCTCAAGACATCAAGTACTTTCTTATTGGTTCGTTCCGCTAACCCATTGCTGGCAGGATGATGAGGAACAATGGTGGATTTAGAGATCTTGTACAAGGTGCACAAATTTTCAAGAATCTCATTACAGAATTCACCTCCATTATCTGTTACTAGGGACTTTGGGGTGGTATGCCTGCAGATAATGCGTTATTTAAACGCTTTAGCTACTGTCTCGGCAGTCTTATCTGCGATAGGAACTAACTCACAATATCTGGTGATATGATCTACCATAACACATAGATGTTTGTTGCCCTGGAGTTAACATTGGAAATTAGTTAACAAATCTAGCGCAACTCTTTCCCATGGTTCGCTAGTAGTTGGATACACTTGGATTGGATTAGGACCATTAGCATTACCTTTATGTTGCATGCAGACACTACATTTCTTAACATACTCAGAAATATCAGTTGCCATACGAGGCCAAAAGTATTTCAATCTGGCTTGTTTTACTGAACGATCCATACCAGGGTGCACAACACCTGGTACATCGTGAACTAGCTGTAAGGCTACATTCACTAGTGACTGTGGAATTACTAACTGGTAAACTCTTCTGCGAGGAGTACCCAACTCGGCTGTTCGATACAGTAATTCTTGGTTCATGACAAAGTCACTGATGGGTGCTGGTGGCTTCACAGTCAGAATAAGATCTTCCTGGAGCAGGAATCGAATCACACCAGACCACATGGGATCTGTTCGTTGAGCATTCTTTACATCCTCAGCACTAAATGGAGGGTCTGCAGTTACTATACTAACATGTCGCGATAAGGCATCTGCGACTACATTTGACTTGCCAGGTAAGTGTTCAAAGGTGGGATTGAACTCTTGGATAGTCAAGGTCCATCTGGCTAACCTTCCAGTAGGCTGTTTGTTCTGGAACAAAGGTATCAGTGGAGCATGGTCTGTCAAAACATGAACAGAGTACTGATAAATAATGTCTCGGAAGTGCTTTAAAGACCATACTATTGCTAAAGCTTCTTGCTCAGTTTTTTTTTTTTTATATTTTATTTAGAACATGACATTACAAAAATATAATATGTAAAACTCATTTAAGTCTATAAATTAACACAATCCTCCCTACAGCTAATATTACACACCACACTTACAACTCCGTGTGGGTACACCCCCCCCCTCCCTGCTCCCTCATCCTATCACTTAACCCAAACCTGTTGGAGCTACTCAACAGAATTTTTATTTTTTTTTATATTTTATTTAAAACTCAGGTACAAAAATATATGGGTACATAATCAATATGTAACAAGATACAGGCAGTGAACAATAATCAACTGTGACTACACAGTACTGAAGAAGCACATATATAATGACAGAACTGGCTGCTGCACTCAAATCAAACACCGCTTGTACGTACTGTGCTTCACATGAACACCGCTTGTACGTACTGTGCTTCACATGAAAAGGTGGTCATACATACATATATATACACATATACATATATATATATATATATATATATATATATATATATATATATATATATATATACACATACACATACAACCCACCCAGTAAAGCTTACACTCCCCCCCCCCATGAAAACGTGCCACTTTCACCTTAGATACACAGTGACAAATCTCTTATACATACACATTTGTAAAAGCATTAAAAACTTCAATGACAATATATATATATATATATATATATATATATATATATATATATATATATATATATATATATATATATATATATATATATATATATATATATAAACACAATCCAGCCAGCTAAACGGCTGACACTATAATACAAGGAATGTCTGAACCTGATGGCTCACATCCACCATAGAACACAATCCACCCTACCCTCGTATACCCTATGGTAATAATTAATATCGTGCACGGTGGTGGGTTTAAGACACTACCGCTGACACTTCAACCCCCGCCCCCCATGCCTAGTAACTGTGTCTGCCGTCACCACTCATAACCACCAACAGTCCTTGATAGTAATTTGCATCTTATATCACCCTAAAAACACGCTACACACATAAACCTACCACAATAATAAATAAATTTACACATTATTCCCTCCAGCAGACAGATTATTTACACTGTCGGAGATAATCTATACACCACATCCTACAGAGAATGGACAACATTAGACATCTAAAATAATATGACATGTGTATCACATGACCTGCTATTGCAGAGATTACTTAAACTCCTACCCCCTCCCCAAGTGAAAAACTGACCAGTTTCACCTGGCTATACACAAGATCAAAAACTCATTCACTTGAACATATATATAATGAAAATGTGAAAAAAAAAGAAAAAGTAACAATATATAAGCAAAAACACCCCAGGCAAGATCTTACATTATATACAATACCAAAAACTTTCACTAGTTAAAAAACAGGTATGAAAACTCATTATTATGACAAGTTACATTGCTTATATATAGGTAGACATGTATAATTACAGGTTAAAATATGCTTATATACTAACATGCTTATGTACATCCTTACAAAACATGAAGGAATCCTTAGATAAATTATAATCATCGGTGTTCACAATAACACCAAGACATTACATTGAATATCACATTGATATCACCTCAACATCCTTTCCTCACACAATTCCACACACACACAATCGACCTCTGCAACACCCCCCCCCCTGGGAAGGCCAGCCCGTTCATTCCCCTGGCCGCTTATAAAGACCATAAATCCCTCAAAAGAAAGTCCCTGTAGCCCTCCGAGAAATCCCTCTCCCACCTCCTACCATATATTTCCCTGTTGCGACACTTTGTTCTATAAAAGGATGCTGCTATGGCCATCCTACGTTCCTCCGCCCCTTTGTCTCTCATTGCCCATGATATATACACAAAATCAACCATTAAGTAAGCCACTGCCCTTTGAACCTTTACCCCAACCCCACCTACATCTAAACTGAGCGCTCTCAAAACCGACAACCCTTTCCCCCCTACATACCGGATTACTTTCCCTAACCATTCCCGCACAATCCCTAGGCTTTCACAAAAATAAACTACATGAAAAGCTGATTCATCTACCCCACAAACCTGACACACCCTACCCTCCCTTATTCGCCTATTTCGTAAAACAACCCCAGACGGCAATATTCCGTGAAGAAACCTATACATTACCTCCCTCACGCGTGGCCGGATGCGTAACCCTTTTAATCGGCCCCAAATGTCTTCCCATGCGTACATCGGGTACACTCCTTCCGTTGCCACTACCACCCTAGGCCATATCTTCCTCTCCATGGACCCTACCCGCATGTTTCTCGGCTCTCTGACCATCATCAATAGACGCAACAACTCCTCACCATCTCTCAAATCTTGTCCCTTCCACCATCTCCGAAGATCTCCCTGCAGCATCCCCAACCCTCCACTCCCTTCCCCCCGAGCCCTTAGCAACCCATGTTTCACATATACACACTTCAACCTTCTTTCCAAATGAATTAACCCCAGCCCTCCCAAGGCCACCGGAAGTGTTACCACCTCTCTTTTCAACCAATCGCATCCCGAACCCCAGATAAAACGGAAAACTCTGCTCAACAATCTCCAAAGGGTACAAAGCTGCCACATGCCATATTTTACTGTACAAAAGCACATTGACCACAATGACCCTCTGGTGTAGCGTAAGATGTGTCGGCCTCAATCCTGACAATCTTCCCAATACCCTATCTACCACACCCTTTGAATTATTCTCCCTCGCCATCTGAGCATTACCCATATACACAACTCCACAAATTTTCACCCGGTCCACGACACTCCACCTCACCCCCCCACCCCCGCCCTCCTGCCCATCCCATTCACCCAATATCATGAGCTTTGATTTATGCACATTCACTGCCATACCTGTTGCCATCCCAAAAACATCTATAATTCTCTCCAGACCCTCCAATCCCTCCCTCCCACTCACTAGGACAGTTGTGTCATCAACGTAACCTATGATACTGGGACTCCCACCTCGTATGTTCTCCCTTACCCCCTCCTGTATGCACCTTTCCACTGCCCTATAAAACGGATTCTGTAAACATGCAAATAATATTTGTGACAACGGGCAACCTTGCCTCAATCCCCTGCCCATTTTCACATGCAACCCCACCCTCCCATTTATCTGTACACACATCCCAGCTCCCCGATATAAAGTACGTGCCCAATTCACAATGTCCTCCCCGAACCCTTGCCACTCCATGATTCTCCACAGAGCCTCCCTCTCGACACTGTCATATGCCGTTCTCCAATCCAACGCCAATACCCCACGTTCCCCCTCTTGTGGACCCTCAATAAACCTTCTAATAACCCCATGCCCCTCATACATTGATCTCCCTGGAATCTCATATTGACCCCTCACTATTACCTTTCCAATTACCCTTTTTATACGATTTCCCAAAATTTTTGCAAAAAGTTTGTAGTCTGCGCACATGAGTGATATCATCCGGTAATCTCTCACTGTGCACTGACTTTCACCCTTTGGGACCAAAACTACTAGTGCTGTTGCCTGCAAAGGTCCCAACGCACCCCTCTCTTTTATGATATTAAATAATTGCACCAAAAAATCTTTTAATACTCCCCAATGCTGTATGTAAAACTCCGCAGGCAGCCCATCTATCCCCGGTGCCTTACCCCTGCTCATACTCATTAAAGCCGTCCACACCTCTTCCTCCACAATAGGCCCCTGTAACTGTTCCCTGTCGTCCCTGTCCAGCACACTCCGCACCCATCCCCCTGTCTCTCTTAAAGCCCCCTCTCTCACACCCACACTCCTCATATGTGCACTAAGCCAAGAATCAACATACCCTCCCATCCCCTCCGTCGTCACCAAATCTTGTCCCTCCCTATACCCCTCGATGTCCTCAAGAACTCTCAAACCCACCATTTCCATTGCAACGCGCCGGCGCCCCTGCCCTCGCAGGACACACGCCGATGGTCTATCACCCCACATGACCTCCTCCAACCCCCCTAAAACCCTTGCCACATCAAACCTCTCATTTTGCACTTCCATTAGGCGTTCCTTCACTCCTTCTATGTCAGCCACAGGGGCTCCCATCCCCCCCCTTCCTCTCTCATAATACTCCCTTAACTGCCCCTCAAGATACCTAATAAGCCCATAAGCCAACTGATTCTCGTGCCTTCCCTGTCGGACATAGAACTCTCGAATCCTCATCTTCGCCGTCACATCCCACCATCTCAACACATCCCCATTGACTTCCATCCCTTCCCATAAGCCTTTCCACCATTGTGCAAATAGGACCCTCCCCTCAACATCTTGAAGCAACCGAACATTCAATTTCCAATAACTCTTATACCTGTTCGGCTGCCCCTCCCATCCCAAATCCACCAAAACACCTCTATGATCAGAAAAAAAGACATCCAAAACCCTTACACTCTGCACCGCAGCTTTCCTTGTCATGTATATCCTGTCCAGCCATGCAGCATACCCCTGCCTCACAAAGGTGTGCTGCACCTCCCACGCCGCCCCCCCCTCTACATCCACCAACCCCACCCCGGTTAACAGGTCCCTCAGAACGCCAGAACAATATCCTGCTCCCCTAGGTTCTACATCCTTGCGGCGTATAACGCAATTCCAGTCCCCTCCCACCACAGCTAATGCTGGAAGCGACCTTAAGTGATACACCAACACTTCACGTACAAACTCATTCTTCACTCGACTGTCCCCCTCCGCCGGACCATAAACACACACAAAAGACATCTTATCTCTTCCCCATGTCCCATCCACTCTTATAACCCTCCCCTCACCCCCCTCCTCACAATGATGTACAGTAAACGGGCTAGCCTCCCTCACCATAATAGCCACTCCTCCTTTCAATCTCGTTGAGTGTGCCGCATATACAGTATACCCCTCAATCATCAACATACAACCCGGCTTGTGGTTGTGCTCTTGCACAAACACTACATCTACACCATACCTAATGAGCATCTCATGAAACCATTCACACTTCCTAGAATTTTTCAGACCATTAACATTTATAGAGAGACTCTTGAATTTGTCAATGGAGGTTTTCCTTTACGTATTGCACCACCTTTATCCCCCTTCCCTTTTATATGCCCTTGATCTTCAATCACCATTCTGTGATCTGCTTTCACATGCCCCTTGCCCCTGGACCCCCCAGGTCCATGCTCAACCACTTCAGCCCAAACCTTTTTGCCCGAACGCTGTGCCGGAGTGAGCACATCCACATCGTCCACGTCCGAGGGCACTGCCGCTCTCTTCCGTGACACTCGAGCCTTTCTCCCCGCCTCCACCTGGAAGCCATCCCCGTGCACTTCCGCCACCACCGTGCCAATTTGCAACCCAGCCTCAACCTGGGTCTCTGACATGCCTCCCCCCCTCTCACCACCTGGAACCCCAGCAGCATCCAGGGCACCCACAAGCCCCTCAACTGTGACCTCTCCTGGGGTCCCTAACAGGTCGTGGAGGACTGAATCAATGGTAGCCTCCACGGCCCTGTCCTCACCCAGTGACACCACATCTTTGGTCTCCGGTGCCTGCCCAGCAGTGCATGTCTCTCTCGGAAGAGTTACACACTCTTCCTCCCTCAAGGCCTCCTCGACCTCAACACTCCAAGCCTTGTTCAAGGAAACCGACTCAGGTCGTGCCAAATCCAACGTCTCAAGGTCCTCTGATGCCTCCTTATGCTGCTCCTTAGCCTGTGTACCCTGTTGTTTAACACACTGCGCAGCAATGTGATCATAGGCACCGCATAATCGACAGGTACGTTGTTGCCCTGCGTAAGTCACCATTACTTGAGTCCTGAAGTCTTCTAGGAAAATGTAGGAAGGAATAGGATGCCTCAATGTCATTTTTAAGGAAAAACTTCCTTCAGGCATCCTAGAATACGATCCTTCCTTCCATTTCCCCAATGTCGCCACATGAACAGTCCCAAACTTCTCGAAGACGGCACGTAGGTCTGCCTCATTAGCCTCAAAGGGTACATTTCTTATCTTCACCCACGTATAATGGCGGGACACATCATGTAGCCTTACCGTCACTGCAGGATTCACTGGTACACAAAGATCTTGGAACCTGGCGACTATGTCCTCATATACACTTGCATTGAGAAATTTCACAAAAATTCTATATGCCCCGTTCAAGGCTACACCATACAGTTCTTCATTGGCAATGCCGTATGTGTCCCTGATGATGGCAGGTAATAAAACTTGAGCTGAGTGGGCATGCACAGCCCCACGCACCACTTCTATGCCGACAGTGTTTACCCTTCTTCTTGCCTGCTGCGCCATTTTGAGAAAACCAAGTTGTCACCGGCTGACAGCAGAGGGCAGGCTCAGCTCACGTCCGCTCGTCCCAAAGGTTGAGCGATGAATTTCTTCTTGCTCAGTTACTGTATAATTACGTTCAGCCTTCGTAAGGACTCGGCTAGCAAATGCAACTGCGTTGTACTTGCCATCAATCTTCTGAGCTAGTATGGCACCTATGCCAATAGAACTAGCATCAGTAGTCAGATAGAAGGGCTTAGAAAAATCTGGAAATTTCAAAATTGGAGCAGATGGTAGTTTTTCTTTTAGAGTTAGGAATGCTCTTTCTTGACGGAAGGTCCAAACAAAAGGAGCATCTTTCTTAAGCAATTCAGTTAGAGGAGCAGCTATGGAAGAAAAATTGGCAATGAAAGATCTATAAAAACCTGCTAAGCCCACAAAGGATCTTACGGCATCAGCAGTTTTGGGTGTTGGAAAATTTAGTACTGCAGTTACTTTACTTTGGTCAGTCGTAACCCCTCTAGGAGTGACTACGTGACCAAGAAACTTAATTTCTGATCTGAAAAATTGACATTTAATCAGTTTGATCTTTAAATTGGCTTCTTCAAGCTTACCAAGTACTACATCAAGTCTTTTCAAGTGTGTATCCACGTCTTTAGACATGACGATTACGTCATCTAAGTACACCATAAGTGCATTACCTATGAGACCTCTAAAGATATTAGTCATGAGCATTGAGAACGTGATAGGGGAGGATCATAATCCAAATGCCATACGGAGGAAGTGATAATGACCTGTAGGGGTGGAGAATGCAGTTAGCTCTTGGCTGTCCTCGTGAGGAGGGACTTGCCAAAACCCTTGTAACAAGTCCAGGGTTGAAAAGACTTTGTTATCTCCAATGTTACATAAAAGATCACCCATTACAGGGGGTGGGGAGCGATCTGGAATAGTTCTCGCATTTAACTTCCTAAAGTCAATCACTGGGCGCCATGTACCATCCTTCTTAGGTACTAGGATCAAGGGCGCATTCCAAGGTGAATTGCTAAGTGCAATAACTCCATCATCAAGCATTTGATTGATCAATTCTTCTGCGACAGCAACTTGTGAATGAGGCATTCTGTACGCAGGTATATAGATAGGTCTAGTACCAGGTTCAAGTGGAATACGATGGGACAATAAGTTCGTTATACCCATCTTCTCACCTGGTAAGGCAATGGCTTTATGACGTTTGTTCAACAGAGTCACAAATGCTTGACTTCATCTGGGAAGTCAGTGGGAGCTAAATCTTTCTCCTCAACTGGTGGAACAGATTGATCCGGTGAAGTGGATGAGGTCTTCCCGGTAGAAATAGCACCGACCCACTGGTCAGGTGACAACTCATCCTCTACCTGAACAGGGTAAGGATAGTGAACAAGGTCAACAAGATTGGTATTTGCTCTGAGATGAACACTGTGACCAGAAGTGTTAGCTAGGAAGAAATGGATCTTACTATCTCTTACAACATATAAGGATGGTTCAACAAATAGACCTTTTACTTTGCAGGAATCACTGTCAACTAGGACGTTATCACCATCTGGAACACTAGGAACAACAACAGACACTCTAGTGAGGGCACTAGCTGTGACAGAAAGGTCTTTCTGCAGACGGCATGTGACATCAACAAGAGATGGCATTACTAGTTGCAAGTAATTGTTTTCTGACAAGGTGTCCCCTGTGGAGAAACTACTACTTGAACTAGCAGACATTGCAGGGATAGGCTCAGCACTCAAGGTAGTCAGAGCGTCCTCGGACACTTGAGGTAACTGGACATTATCTTGCAAGTCTGAAGTTGCAGGAACACAGACAGGAGTGACAGGATCACCAGTGCCTGACTGCTTGGGTATGCTACTGGAAAATGCACTGGCCTGTAAGGACTTAATTCGAATGTCGTACTCTGCGACAGTATGGCAGATCTTGAATCCAAGCTGGTAACCCCAAAATGGTACGATCAAGTCATCAATTTGGGCATGCCATCGATAAGGGTCGAGCACAATGCGTAAGTCTCGCATAGAAGCAAATCCCAGTAGAAGGTCACCAGGGAAAGTAATCTGGTCGACAACAAGGAAGGAAGCAGTGAAGTCTCTACCTTGGATAGAAAAAGTTAGGGAAGTCCGACCTCGGACACGCAGGTGAGAACCAGCTACTCCACTAAGTGAGGACACATGAGTCGGTTCTACGAGAAGGACATGTCGTAACTGCTTATCCCTAAACAAACTAGACCTGATAATATTGACTTGCGCACCAGAGTCCATGAACAAATGAATGGGCACATTATGAACAGATGCTTGCACTATAGGGCCTATGGTTGCATTGGAAGTTATGTGCAAACAAAAAGGTGGATTGTCATCAGCAAAGATTTGTTCCACTTCATCCCCAAAATCATCTACGTCAGAGACGTGTGAAGCAACATCATCAGCAGGATTGTCATTCTGGAGACTGCTTAAGGCTTCAAAGGAATTGTGAATGGGGATGGTGTACTCATTATCACCTACTGTCACCATAGGACGGTTTGACTGGGGCACTCGAATTCCCCCGAATTGGAAGAATGAGCCTGGTTCTGGTTTCCTCTATGGGTTCTGTGGTTGGAACGGCCACGGAAAGACCTAGAGTACTGAAGGTTGTAGAGAGCCTTGCACTCAGATGTGTCATGTCCATGTATTCTATGATAAGTACAGTAGGGAAGATCTGACTGGTACTCATCATCAGTACGACGCCTCTTAGGGTAACTATCAGGACAATTAATTGCAATATGGCCACGGAAACCACAGTTGTAACAAGTCCGCTGACTATGGTTACTGAATGTACTATGAATACTATGAGGTTTATAATGACTCTGTACACTGGTCCTTGGTGATCGCTGAGATGGTTGACGACCACGATTTGTCGCTGTGGCACAAACAAGAGGTGGTGCAGACTGAGGCATAGGTGTGAAATTACTTTTGATATATGGGAAAGTACCCTGGGGGCACAAGGAACGTACATGATTTAGGGCTGTAAGGGGTTCCATCGTCACAGTTGGAGGATTAGCCTCATAAGCACACACGGAAGCAGGCGGCATTAGTTCTTTGATTGCTCCAAAAGCTGCTATTTTAGGAAACGATGCTGTGAATGGTTTATCCTCGTCAGGGACAAAAGCTGAGGACTGGACAGCATTGATAAATGATGATAAAAGTTTGTCTAATCTAACAGCAAATGCACTCAACGATTCATTAGTCATGGGTGTAGCATTCACTATTTCCCTAAGAACGACATATGGATCAGCTGTTTTTACTGGTACGAGGAAAGAACGAATCAGTTCCTCATATTGTGACCACTTAGTAAGATTCCTGAAGTCTCACATATCAAGGAGATCAACAACGTGAACAGCAGCAGGGGATCGATGAAGAGCTTCTTTCGCAAGTCTGATAAGACTTTCCTCTGAAGGAGGACCGTCAACTAGAGCATTAACACGAGAACGAATGGCAGTAAACCATGCTTCAAGACTATGTACATGGCCATTGAATAAAGGTAATGCATCAAGGGAATCACGAGTAAAACTATAGTGTCTCAGTGTCTGGGTCGGTCTGTCAGTCCATAAGGAACTGTGAGGACTGATGACAGGAACAGCAGTAGCCCGAGAGGTCTGAGTGTCGCCATTCACTAAAGTATCACTTGACGGTATGTGAGGCATAATGGCAAAGAATTTGGACGAGAACAAATAAGGCAAAAATAATGAACAATAAAAATGATACAAAATGCTAAAATTAAAATAAAAGAGATGCAACTAATTCTGCAGAAGTAAAAAAAAAAATGTCTGATACACTGCAAGAGGAAGGACAACTCAACGTAAAGGACTGCTGGACAAGATAAAAAAAATACATTGAAATTTACAAGTAAAAATATTACTGGAGACTGAATTAAATGCAAAATGAGCTGTCTGTACTCTTGCTAATAAAGAAATTAACTAATAAAACTGTAAATCAATGTAAAAAGTATAAAATAAAATCACGAGATTGTATGCAAAGAGAGATAACTGGGAAATTTAAATATTTCTAAGAATGCATAAACAAAATTAAAATATAATACAAAGACAACATCAGGAAAATTAATAAAATGAAAAACAGGACTCAAACAATAATGAACTGAGAACAATAATGTCAATAAAAGAAAATAATTCACTGCAGAACAAGTGCAACAAAATAAGGTGTAGAAATAATCAATGCAGTAATAAAGGTTACACTGGGAAAATGTAATTTAAATAATAAAATAAAAATATGAAGGAAAACTGATTGAACACTTTAACTCTTAATTGTAAATTAGACAAAACAATTTACTCAAACAGAGTAAAGAAAACACTTTACGTTAAAAAAGAAATTGAAATTACACTAAGAGTGAATTTGTTCAAAGAAATATGAAAAATATGAATAAAAATAAAACAAGAAACAAAACTGGAAGTGTAACACTTACAAGTGGCGGGGCACACAACACTTACAAGTGGCAGGGCACACACAACATATTCACTTATTCATTTTTTTAAGTATATTCTTACAACAAAATCTTGCTGTGACTGATATGACAAAAATTGCTGGCAAAAATAATGGTACACAAGTCTGCGAAAAGATCAGGGAATGAGACACTGCTGGTGTACGAAAAAAAAGATACACAGAAATAAATGGATAATTTGGTATATGACAAATACTGGAGAATACAATGCTGAAAGAACACAAGATAAAAATGAATAAATTACTTCACACGGAGTGACTGACTGGTACACTACACAATAATACTTACTAAAGACATAGAGTAGCATAAAAAAAAAACACAGATAAAAATTATGAGATGAGCGATAACACTGAAAAAAATATTGCAAAAATAATGAGTCAAAGAAACACTGAGTCTACACTGAAAACACAAAGCGTAGAGTACACAAGAAATTCACTATAAATGTCTCACACACGCAAATGTCTTAGAACATAAGAACATAAGAAAGGAGGAACACTGCAGCAGGCCTGTTGGCCCATACTAGGCAGGTCCGACTATATGAAAATAACCAGTTTCCCTGAATCCCTTCACTAAATATTACCCTGCTCATACTCCAACAGATCGTCAGGTCCCAAGTACCATTTGTCTCCATTCACTTTAAAAAAAAAAAAAAAAATGAGAGTTCTAGCAGCCAGGTTGTGGCATCAACACTTGAAATACTCTTTGTCAAGACTTCCAGTCTTCAAAATTGTCCAATTATTGAAAATTTTCTTCTTCCATTTTCTAATGTCTCTAAACAGAAAATTATCACTGAAATCTGGAGTAGTGTAGACGGGATGACTAGTGATGAGGAGAAGACGTCCTGTGCGGTGATGACGCCTCCTACACTCACACTGTCGTCGGAAGAAATACGCTTTCTAGGTGAACTCACATAACTGGCTTTATTGTTGGTGCCAGCTACAATCTCTTGACCAATTATGTGAGGCAAAACAGTACTAGGACCTGGTACAAGGGTGGAAAAAGAAAAACCCCACAGGTAGATGAGGTGGGTGGCGGGTGGTGGTGGTATTGGGTGGTGGTTGTGGTGGTGGGGGCAGCGGAACAAGCTGGCCCTGTGCGCTCTCACTGCCATGCACTTCTCACCACGCACAAGGTGGCTTAACTAAATCACAATGCCACAGGGATGATGAAGACCACTCTTACCAGCATCCAAGCACAGGCGATATATGAGACAATACTTCAGAGGAACTTGCGTGGCTTACTTCTCTCTCTCAGATGGGTTAGGAAGCTGGGCTGGCTGACTGGCTTAACCCACAAGAATGGCTGACTGGAAGACGTGTAACGATGCACACAGCATGAAGGAGCAGGTGGATGACAGGAGACAGGCTGGATGGTAGGCTGAGGCAGGCTGACTAGCGTTCACTTCCACAGTCTGGCTTGTTGACTGGCTTAATTGCAAAATCCGGGTCAACCCCTCGGAGATTGCAGCAATTAGCACACGAACTAAGCCAGGAAGCTTGAAAAACGGCTGCAACAGGCTTGCAGGCTGGAGTACACAGGGTGGTGTGGTGAGGGCAAGCTGCTAGCTGGAGGTGGCTGAGACGGTTCACCTCTGACCTGCCGGCAACCCACAAACAGTCTTCTAACATCTGAAATACCCTTAAATCCACACCCACACCGGTGCCACCATTTGTCAAGTGGGTTTTCGATATGTAGATGGGGTAAGAATACTCATGTAGGCTGGTAGTATGTATAATATAACGGAAAGTATGGGTAGTGCCAACAGCCGACCTGCCTCTCTCTGCTGCCTATGTTTGACTGACTCACATACAGGGTGAGGGTGTTTGAAATCTTGCTATGATCAGCAGCAATATGAATACAGTCAATGATTCACACAGATGGTTGGTAGTGAGTCATCTACTGGTACACTGGTTACTGGTAACTGGTTACTAGGAACTGGTACTACTGCTGAGAATAAGTTAGACTATTCAACAGCCTCTGAAAGGTAGATGCCGCATTACAGAGGCCGAAGGGCATAACTAAATAGTTAAATAGACCACTAGGAACAGTAAAAGATGATATCTCTTGGGCTCGTGTTGACAGTGGTATTTGGTAATAACCTCATAACAGGTCTAGTCTACTCACATATTTAGCCTCGGAGACTTTATCTATTAAATCGTCTACCCTAGGTAGAGGATACACATCTGGTAAGGTCACGGAGTTTACCTTCCGGTAATCTGTACACATACGGTAAGATCCATCTGCTTTAGCCACGAGGACACAGGGCGAAGCCCACGGACTTTTGCTGCATTCGATCAAACCGTGAGTTAACAGAAAATCTATTTCCTCTCTAAGTGCCTTATTTTTCACTGGGCTCGTTCAATACGGGGCTTGCTTGATTGGCAGAGCACCTTGTACATCCACATCATGTGTCCCCAGAGTGCAACGTTTGGGGACGTCTCCGAATAAACTCGGATAAGCCATTAGCAACTCTTTAATCTTTCTAGCTTGGTCATCTCCTAAGTTACATAAAAACTGGTCCATAGCGTTCAACACTTCTGAATTTTTTAGACGCACTTCTACCCCTCTAGAACAATCTGTTAGGCATGTATCCTCTTCTTGTGGTAGAATGGAAGTAGTGGGCGATGTTCCCCCATAATACCTTTTCAACTGATTTACATGGTAGGCATGGTTGGACTTCTTTTTACCTGGAGTACGAACTAAGTAATTTACCTTACTCAGTTTCCTCACTATCTCCTTGGGTCCTTCATACCTGGGCTGTAGCATATGTCCAGGAACCAATTTTAGAGCTAAAACTTTATCCCTACTTGAAAAGAGCATAGAGCAGCCTTCTTATCGAAACGCTGCTTCATTTTAGTCTGGGCTTTTGCTATATTTTCTAAAGCCAGGCTCCTCGTGAAGGACAAGTGCTCTTGCATTAAAGATGGCAATAAATACAAAGGTGGATCGGCCCTTCCGGACCATACTTCCTTTAACACGGCCAATGGTCCTCATACCGCATGTCCATATATTAGCTCAAAGGGGCTGTACCCTAAACTTTCTTGCTCACTCTCCCTGATTGCAAGGAGGAGAAAAGGGATTCCCTCATCCCAATCCTTAGAGAACTTCTCACAATAAGCACGCATCATGAACTTTAAAGTTTGGTGAAACCTCTCTAAGGCCCCCTGGGTTTGAGGTCTATAAGCTGTAGAGAGTAAGGGTCTAATACCGAGTCTAGATAATGCTTCTCGGAACACTTTGGAAGTAAAATTAGAGCCTTGGTCTGATTGAATTTCCCGAGGCAACCCTACCTGGGAAAAGAATCGAATTAGAGCCCTTACTATAGCTCGAGCATTTATTTTTCTTAATGGAACAGCTTCAGGATACCTGGTGGCAGTATCCATTATAGTCAACAGGTATTGATTACCCAACCTGGTTTTAGGAAGGGGCCCCACACAATCGATTATCAAACGAGTAAAAGGTTCTCCTTCTACTGCAATAGGAATGAGGGGAGCAGGTGGCGGTGTCTGTGCTGGTTTACCTATTTTCTGGCAAACCGGGCAATTTCGAAGGTACTCTACCACCGTCTCTTTCATCCTGGGCCAGAAAAAATATCGAGACAACTTTCTCAGTGTCTTCCATATCCCCAGATGTACCCCCATTGGACTATTATGGGCCACTTCCAGAGCCAGAGTTCGGAATCTTCCCGGTAAAACCAGTACCTGTTTCGTAGCACATAAATTAATACCTGGGGCAGTTGTAGGAATTTTCCTCATAAGAAGACCATTACTATAATAGAAGCAATCTTTTACATCTGCCGCCTCAGTTTCAGAAATGGCTAGTCCTCTTACTCCCTCCAAAGAAGAGTCTTCTCGCTGTTCCTTGATCAAATTTTCTTGCTTAAAATCATTAATGCGCAAGGCCGTTAGATCTGATGTGCTAATTTCTGGTAACTTATCTTCAGCTTCTGGCATGTGAGCATCGCTAAACAATAGATCCAGGCCCCAATCAGAGGGATTATTGCTCAAAGACGAAGGGAGTGAACGGGACTTTGCCATGGCTCTCATAACTACGGTGAGAGGAAATAAAAGTGGACCCTCCTTGCAAGCCTCAAGGGCAAAATTTTCAGCTGAGGTATTCTCTATGACGAGAGGTTTTTTACAGATTCCTCCCAGGCCCAAGTCGTTTCCGACAAGTAAGTCTACTGACCTAATGGGAAATTCTGTTTCTGATATTCCTACCGCTGCATATCCATCATAAGAACCTATTTTCAAGTATATTTTATGGAGGGGAACCCGAGACACGGTCCCTCCATATGCCTCTAAAAGCACATCTATCTTGGTATAGGTCAAGTCATTCAAAGAGAGAACACCTTCCCTCAACAAAGTTAGGTAGCTCCTGGTGTCTCTATAAGACTTTACTTCAACGAGTTGGGATTTGGTAGTCCCGGCCTTACCGATAGAAAAATAAGGACTCATTGCCTCACTTACTTTCTTTTTGGACATGGTTGAGGGAGTCAGTCATCTAGAAGTGGGAACCTTTTGACCGGCTGAATCTTGCTCCATCCATGGGTCCAGCTGTCCCTGGGACCTGGTAGACGTCATCTGTACAGGAACCACATCTAGAACTTTATTCTTCTGGTCTCTTTCTAGCTTGTAACAGAGGCTTCTCACATGCCCTTTCTTCTGACAGTAGGAGCAGGTAGGTTTCTTCCTCGCTTTATTCACCTCCAGGTGGGGCTTAGTATCGAAATGTTCCCCAGCATTAGGGTTAAGAACGGCGTAAGGAGCCACCTGATGGGGAGGTAATTTCTGGCGAATCTTTTCTCTTGGCCGGTATCGCCAATGCCTCGGGGGTGTTCTCCTTACTTTCTCTCGAGGAGATTTCTCTCTCATTAACCGATAGATTTCGTAATGGTCAGCGAGCGAGGCAGAAGTTAAGACATCCAGAGTCTGATGATCAATTAAAAACTTATGCAAGTCTCCTGAAAGGGCATTATTAAACTCTTCCTGTAATATTAACTGAGTTAAGCTTTCCACAGAGTCACAGCCCGAGGCCCTTAACCACCTTTCCAGGGCTACTTTCTTCTGACGGGCAAAGTCTACCCATGTTTGCCCGGGTAGCCGTTGTAGGGTACGGAAAGTCCGTTGGTAGCTCAATGGGAGCAAGTCATAAGTTTCCAAAATTACTTTTTTAACAACCTCATAATTCACATACTTATCATAAGGCAGAGTAGCTGTACATTTTTGAGCCTTACCAGTTAAAGTTGTGTGCAATAGGGTGGCCCAATATTCCTTAGGCCATTGCATCCCTCTTGCCTGGTTCTCAAAGGTGTGAAAATAGGTGTCAAGGTCAGCTTCACTGAACCGAGGCACTAAAGATGCTGCCTTATGTAAATCAAAGGAGAGGTTCGGGGAAACCATCAGTCTAACGTCTCTCTCCGCTTGTTGTCTTTCACAACGGATTTTCTCTCTCTCAAATTCTTCTTCATACAGTTTTCACTGTGCTTCTAACTGTGCCGTTTGCAGATTTATGAGATGCACCATTCTCTTAAAATAGTCCAGAGAGATAGGTGTCAAGGGAATTGGTGGAGACTGGGGAAGAAACCCTTCCGGTCGTATCTTGGGCCGAGCTCCCGCTCCTCGCACGGCATCATAGTTCGGCGACGGACTATTAGAAGCCCCTGCTTCATTTTCACTTTCAGGGGAAAGTTTGTCACGCGACATTTCCTCTGCTCCTGGCATTGACATACTCTCAGCAACTAAGGAATTTGTAGGACTTCCAGGGGCTGATTTGCCGGCTCCACCTGATGCCTCTAGATCGTTTACTCGAGACATGCGATCCAGCTGGGATGTTAGACTTTCGACCTCTGAATCAGGCGACTCAGAAACTTCAGGAGGTATGGGGAATAAGATATTCCTTATAATAGACCGAACGGTTTCTGTGCTATAACGATTGTTATATGTCACCCCTAAATGCTTCGCTATCCGCCATCACGTCTGCAGTTTCCAAGTCTCTAACTTATCCAAAGTCAATTCGTGAACTTCCATTGGGAAGATATAGTCGGGATATCTCCTAGGACAGGCCCCCACTTGTTACGTTTGAGTCTTTCTTTTCAGAGAGGAGACCCGTTAGTAACAACAGGTGAAGATCCACTTAGGTCTTCTTACTCTTTTTAAATACACACATATAAATATAAGGCAAAAAAGTTCTATAATGCTTTATCTGGTTTTATTCAGTATAATACTAAGCTTATAGCTTGACGTCACCTCGGAATGAGTGAGTTTGTGAAGCATAAACGACCATAAGGCAATTCAACATATAAACACAAAACATCCTACAAAATAAATCAATAATTCATGGCCAGATAATATTATAAAACTAGGAGTCTTTATTTTAGCTACGAATAAAGGTACCAGTAATATAATACTAAGTGAAAAAGCCGTAATTACACACTAATCAATTGACCCTTCTTAAATTATGCACAAAGGGCGTAACACAGAGTAACAGTAAACAGAGTAAAGTCTAAGGCAGCTACGGTGAAAAACTCTGTTAGACAAGGCACAGTACTCGCTCCCATCCCATTCTCTCATCTTCATATCTGACATGGACAGGGATGTAAACCTCTGTGTCTTCTTTTGCGGATGACACCCGAATTGCCATGACAGTGTCCTCCATCGATGACACTGCAAGACTTGAAGTGGACATCAACCAAATCTTCAAATGGGCCACTCAAACCAATATGAAGTTCAATGAAGAGAAATTTCAACTACTTGAGGAAATTAAAACTGTATCACGGTATAAAATAAATTCTAACCATTCAATAGAGCGATAATGTCAGAGGATCTCATCTTCAGAGTCCACAACAATATATCTACCGCATTTGCAAAAAAAAAAAATGACAGGATGGATAATGAGAACCTTTGAAGGTTCTCATTATCCACTAGGGAAGCCAATCCCATGATGATTCTCTTTAAATCGCTTGTTCTCTCTAGGCTGGAATACTGCTGTACACTAACTGCCTCCTTCAAGTCAGACAAAATTGCTGACTTGGAGAGTGTACAAAGAACTTTCACGGCACACATAAGTACGATAAAGCACCTAAATTACTAGGAACGATTGAAGTCCCTTGATTTGTATTCACTGGAGCGCAGGCGAGAAAGATACAGGTTAATATACACTTAGAAAATCCTAGAGGGATTAGTACCAAACTTGCACACGAAAATCACTCCTCATGAAAGGAAAAGACTCGGCAGGAGATGCAACATATCCCTAATGAAAAGCAGGGGTGCCACGAGTACATTGAGGGACAACATAACAGGTGTCAGAGGCCCAAGACTGTTCAATTGCCTCCCAGCATATATAAGGGGGGAATTATCAACAGACCCCTGACTGTCTTCAACAAGGCACTGGCTGTGGTTCGTACGGCAGTTTGCCTAAGGCCAGCAGTAACAGCCTAGTTGATCAGATCCTGATCTACCACGAAGCCTGGTCTCAGACCGGGCCGCAGGGGCGTTGACCCCCGAAACCCTCTCCAGGTTTACTCCAGGTAGGGTTCTGCAAAGTTAACTACAGGGTCCTACAAAGTTAACTACAGGGTCCTGCAAAGTTAATTTACAGGGTCTATATGACCCTTGTGGGTTTAGCGCTTAGTTACTATTATAATAATTACAGGATCATCGTATGTAGATGCTACCATAATAGATTGCTAGAGTAAGGTCAACCTTGAAGGTGACTTAGGTAGAGGGAAGGAGCGAAGACTGCTAGAGTAAGGTCGACCTTGAAGGTGACTCAGGTAGATGGTACCATAGAACATTGTTAGAGTAAGGTCAACTTTGAAGGTGACTTAGGTAGAGGGAAGGAGCGAAGACTGCTAGAGTAAGGTCGACCTTGAAGGTGACTCAGGTAGATGGTACCATAGAAGATTTCTAGAGTAAGGTCAACTTTGAATACACAAATAACCCGCACATAAAAGAGAGAAGCTACTACTACCCCCACCTCTTCCTGCCTATATATAGCCGCCCTGTTCCACTTCTGGTTAGTGTGACTTTGTCAATGGTCCAAGTCGGAAGAAATTGCGTTTATCACTTGAGAGGGCAGAGTCTATGAAATGGGAAGGGTAGCCAAGACGGGAGAAAGAATTTTTTTTTATATTTTATTTAAAAAACTTTACAGCTTAATATTAAATAAAGATATAAAATGGGTACAGTAGGATCCTCAATCCTACACAACATACACTAACAAGTTTTAACAACACATTGTAATGGACATAAAAGAGGTTACCCATATACATTCACCAAATTTTCCATATAACATACTACTATAATATAAACAATATAAACTATATATAAAATATAAATTATATAAACCTTTCAGATTTGTATAGTTAACATACTGTGACTGACTTATGACAAAGGTTCACAACCTTCACAGTATATAATCGGACTAATGACCTACATCACAATCTCAGTTAAAAACAAGTACATGCTCTTCCCAAAATTTACCCCTATACAATAAGAATTGTTTATTTTATTGAAAACTCAGGTACAAAAAAAAAATTATGGGTGCATAAAATAAATATATCAACGAGATACCAGGCACTAACTAGATTCTTATATAAATAAATAATAAAGTCAAAACACAGGAAAATAAACACTATACAAATAAACAATGTGACAAAAACAAGCACACAGAATTACACACATACACAATCAATCACGTATTATACAACGGGATACTTCATCTGGCATATTACTAGGCGTGGCTTCCGCCTGCCAACACACAACGTATCCAAGACTTAATCTAAGAACTCAGGTGCCTTAAAGTGCACAACAATACGTTAATTTGGGCGACTACCACGGGGTTATTATCATGGACTAAGAATAGGCACTACAGTTCAAAGGTGGATCAGGATGACGCTACCATTTACTACAATGAAAATATCTAATATAACAAAACGAAAATACACTGTGATATTTGACATCTCAATAAAACACAAATGCCAGCAGCTATAAGTGAACTTATACACTGACAAGATGCACACATTGAAAAATACTACCTCCACATATAGTTCAAGCTCCATCACAGCTTACAGGAAAACGAAAACTTGCATATATACATATATTATTGAAAAGCACACGGACACGGCATAAAGTATAAACGGAAATAAGAAAAACATTTCAACTGTGCTAGGAAGCACACCATATACAAAAAGTACACCAATGACTTGTAAATGAGGCATAAAAGACGAGAAACATTCCTAAAAGTTGTATATACAAAGCACGTAAGATATGTTGTCATCACCGTTACATAGGAGACGCACATAAACTCTGAGAACACAAAACATTCACGCACTTGACAAACACAATTAGACACAGCAGACCAGCCCGTTAGATTACCCACTGAACACTCACAACTATCTCAAATCTCGTAACTCCAAGGCTTTATATTCAGGCGGGAAGTCTCTCTCCCATCTCCCCTCATATACCAACCTATTTCGACATTTTGTCCTATAAATCGTCCCTGCTAACACCCTAATTCTACTGTTACCATCAACGTGCCTCATAGCCCATGACACGAAAATATAATCGGCCACAACATACGACACCGCACGCTGTACACGCAAGTCAACCCCACCTACATCAAAACTCAACGCCCGGAGTACCGACAAACCTCCCCCCCCCTACCAAACGCAAAACCCTACTGAACCACTCTCGTACCATACCTAAAGTCTCACAGAAATACACAACATGAAAAGCAGATTCCTCCATCCCGCACACCGGACAACCCCAGTCTTCCTCCAAACGCCTATTATACAACACCACCCCAGACGGCAAGATTCCATGTAAAAATTAAAAACCACTTCCCGTACTTGAGCAGGCAGACGCAACTGTTGAACTCGCCTCCATATATCACCCCACGCATACATGGGATACATTCCTTCAACTCGCACCACGACTACCTCCCTACCCGCCCTTTCTAAGGTACATAATTTTACACAGCGCACGTCCCTCATGTTCAATAATACGCGAAGCATCGCGTCGCACCAAATTAAATTCCTCCCTCTCCACCACCTGCGCAGGTCGTGATACAATTCGCTTAACCCGCCATGCATCCCACCCAGTCGGAGAAAACGACGCTTCACGTAACATGCCATGACACGAGCCTCTAGAGGAATGAGACCCAACCCTCCCTGATGCAGTGGTGTCTCCACCACCGCTCTTGTGAGCCAATCGCATCCAGAACCCCACAAAAATCGATAAATTCTATGCAAAAGACGTTTGACGTCCCCCTGCAACAGAGGATACAGTGCAGCAACGTGCCATACTTTGCTATAAAGCAGGACATTAATGACCACCGCCCTCTGATGCAGGGTTAAATGTCGCGGCCGTAAACTATTTAAGCGCCCCAAGACACTATGTACAACCCTCCCCGAATTGCACGCCCTCATCTGATCGACCTCCCGCATATAATGAATACCACATATAGTGATACGATCAACCACAGTCCACCCCTCTGCATCCACCCCATCCCCCACCCACTCCCCCAACTCCATAATTTTCGATTTTTCTCTATTAACACACATCCCCGTAGCCTTGCCAAATATGTCAACAAGTCTCCCAACAAAACCCAATTGCTCCCGTGAACGTAATAACACAGTAGTATCATCAACATAACCCACAAGGGTTGGTCGACCACTACTCGGACCCAACGATGTCTCTATTGCCCTCCCACAAACAGCCCAGTAAAAAGGGTCCTGCATACATGCAAAAAACATTTGAGACATGGGGCATCCCTGACGAATGCCCCTGCTCATGTGTACAAAAACACCTAACTTGCCATTAATTTGTACTTTAAAACCCGCTCCACTGTACAACGAACGGGCCCACATGATGACCTCATTTCCAAAACCCTGCCATCTCATAAATTTCCACAGAACCTCTCTTTCCACACTATCAAAAGCGGCTCGCCAGTCTAAAGCCAAAACACCACCCCCACCCCTCACCCCGCATTCCTCAACAAACTCCCTGATATTCCCATGACCATCATACATTGACCTACCTGGCACACCAAACTGACTCTTATGGATTACCTTATCAAACACTTTCTTAATTCTATTCATCAATATTTTCGCATATAGTTTATAGTCACTACACATCAACGATATGGGACGGTAGTCCTTAATCGCTAACGGCACATCACATTTCCTAACTAAGACCAACACCGCCGTACACTGAGACAGACCTAACACCCCCCTCCTTCATCGCATTGAGTAAACGAACCATAAAAGTCCGTATTACCTCCCAATGTTTGATATAAAATTCACAAGGGATGCCATCAATGACTGGAGCCTTCCCCTTACTCATTCCTTGTAGTGCCTCCCACACCTCTGCCTCAGATATAGGCCCACCCATGAGAAGGCGATCATAATCATTTAACTCGCATCGTACGCCTCTCCCCAAATCCTGTATCGCATGCTCACTCACGTCTTTACTTTGCATCTGGATCTTACTCCAAGTATCGACATAAAAACTTATCCCCTCAGTTGTTGTTAAGACCTGTCCCTCACTATACCCGTCAACTTCATCCTGCACCACTAAACTCACAATTTCAGTCGCTTTTCGCCTTTGTGTCTGACTGTGTAAGACGCAAGCAGACGGCTTGTCACCCCACAAAGCCTCCTCCACCCCACTCGAAATGCGCGCCCCATCGAAAACCTTATTTTTCATTACTTGGATTTGTTCTTTAATAGCATCGATCTCATCCACTGGGTAAACCCCAGATGCCTCTCCCTGTGCATAACATTGTCGTAGATGACCCTCCAGGTACCTCTGAAAACCATACTCCATGCGAGTGGCCTCCTTACACCGATTCACATAAAAATCCTTAATTCGAGGCTTCACAACCTCATCCCACTGTCGTACTAAATCCCATCCCTCCCAGGAGTCTACTCCCATAGACGCCCAGAAGTCCTCGAATAGTTCCCTATCATCCGCACTTTGTAGCATCCGCGTATTCAGTTTCCAGTATCCCTTAAAACGATGCGGGAGACCTCCCCAGTCGAGCTCCACAAAAACTCCCCGGTGGTCGGAGAAAAAGACGTTCAATACACGCACATTGATTACGACCACTCGCCGAGACACATACACCCTATCTAAACATGCTGCATAGCCCCTACGCACAAAAGTATGCTCAATCCCAAAGTCACGTCCTCCGTGTACATCTACCAACCCCAAACCAGACAACAAGTCACCCAAAACAAGCGAACAGAACCCCGCCCCCCCTCGGTTCAACATCTTTACGGCGCACTACACAGTTCCAGTCACCACCTACCACTGTAATTTCTGGCAGGGACCTCAAATAATATACCAAGACATCTCTAACAAAAGTATTTTTAATGTTAACATCATGTTCAGCCGGCCCATATACCCCTACAAAACCAACTCTTCTACTACCCCAATCCCCCACGACTCGCACCACGCGACCCCCCCCCTTCCTCCCAATGTCTCAGCACAAACGGGCTGGTCGCTTTTATCAACACAGCCACTCCACCTTTCAGACGTCTGGAATGAGTCACATAAATGTCATAACCATCCATCTCAAACAAACTTCCTACTTTATGGTTATGTTCTTGCAAAAAACACACATCCACTGCAAAACGATTCAACCACTCACGCACCTGCACACACTTTCTGACAGATTTCAAACCATTAACATTAATAGTTACACACCTAACTGTGTTAAAGGTGGCTTTCCTCTAGGGGCTACCACTCCCTTTTTCTCTTTGGCCCGGCAAGCACCCAAGGCACTTCCCACACCTTTGGCAATCCCCGTGATATTACTTGCTGTCCTGGACTCGCGCGACCTCCCCGCACCCGTGATTTCCGACCACGTCTTCTTCCCTGAACGTTGTCCAGGGGTCAAGACATCATCGGAGTCGGACGGGGTAGCCGCACGCTTCCTAGAAACAGCATCTTCAGACATGTCAGTACTTGGGGTGTTCTCCTTGTGAATTTCTGCCTCAACAGTGTGAAAACTCGAACTCTCCAAATCTCTCACTTTAGCTATCTGATCAGCATCATCTGCACGTAATTTCCCCTCATCAGAACACAACACAGAATCAGACTCATGCGACGCTAATAGGTCACTTAACGCAGATACAATGTCGGCTTCCATCTCACCTGCCTCTCTTGCTATAGGGATTTCACTGTTCACATGTTCCACCTCATCAAGGGAGGCAGTCCCAGGTAGAGTCACACAAGATGACTCTAGTAGCATGGCCCTATCAACCTCAGCACTCCATGATGTCATACGCGGCGATGTCTCGACAACCTCCTCTTCCAGAGCCTGACGGGGTACCTCACCGTCAGGTCGACGACCACGCCCCGATGGCGGCTGGCGCTGGACACACTGAGCCGCTATGTGATCCAGAGCGCCGCAGAGGCGGCAAGTTCTTCTCTGTCCAGGGTACGTAACGTACACCTGGGAACGAAACTCCTCCAGTTGAATGTACGAAGGAATCGGCTGACGCAGGGACATTTTCAATGTAAATGACCCCTCCTGAAGGCCATTATAGTGGCCGTCAGACCACCTATCCATGGTGACCAGGTGGATCTTCCCATAACGTTCAAAAACGTCACGTATATCAACTTCATTGGCCTCAAAAGGCACGTTTCGCACACGTACCCACGTATAGTATCGTGAAACGTCATGCAACTGGACAGAAACTGCTGGGGTGACTTGCTTACTTATATCCTGGTACTGGGTCACAATCTTCTCGTACATCTGAGTGTCACAAAACTTGACGAAGATCCGTGTAGTTCCATTCAAGGCGACGCCACACAAGGATTCACGTTGAATGCCATAAGTATCACGAATGATTGCTGGCAGTAACACATTTACTGATTCGCCGGTGATAGATCCCTGCGTTAGTTGAATACAAACAGTATTAACGCGGCGGCGAAACGCAGTCGCCATTGTTGTTGATGTTGTAAACACTCCTCCACCAGGTGTCGGGACTGAGGAGCAACAGCTGACAACCGCTCAGCACAACGTCTGAGCAGAGAATGAGGGGGAACGAATTATGAAGAGTGGAAATTTCTGCTGGAAGGAACTGAGGATCACAGATGCGGAGGGCACGGAGAAAGAGGGAGATAAGAACACTTTTCTTGACAGGGGAAGCATGATAGGAAAAGTAGTGAATGTACATGCCACTGTGCATAGGTTTTCGGTAAACGGAAAAGAAAAAACCTGTATCTGAGCGGTGGACATGGACATCAAGGAAAGGAAGCAAGGAATTAGATTCCCATTCAGCTTTAAACTTAATGGAAGGGGCAAGATTATTAAGAGCTACAAGAAAAGGTTGGAAGAGACTGGAGTCATGAGGCCACAGAGCAAAGATGACATCCACATAGCGGAGCCAGAGGGTAGGAACAAGAACAGTCTCGAGGTATTCCATGTAAAGATTAGCAAGGGCAGGAGAGAGAGGAGAGCCCATAGCGACACCGAAGGTTTGAGAATAATATTTCCCTTGGAAGGAAAAGGAGTTAGAGTCCACACAGAGGCGGATAAGATCAAGAAAGACATCAGTAGGTATAGGGAGATGAAGAAACGCTTCATGGGCCTTCTCTCTAAGGAAATCAAGGACATCATCAAGAGGGACATTGGTGAAGAGGGACTCAACGTCAACTGTGTTCCCTACTTCCAACTCGAACAGTCGCCGTCTAGTTGAATCCTCTCTAATATACAACTTTCCTTGTATGAATCTTAGCCCTGGCTTCGTCTCTGTAGATGCCTTCCTCTCCCACTACATTGTAAAATGCTCCAAACCTCAGAACACCCGTGACTTAACCTGACTCCTCATTTTTTCTTTTTCTTTTTCTTCTGCTCCCTCTTCCCCTTTCCTCTTTCCTTTTCTCCTCTGGGTTGTCTTTCTCTCTTCTGTCTCGTGTTTCTGCTCCTTCTTCATTTATTTCACCACTTCCCCTTTCACGCACCTCTGTGCGCTTGCTCTCCCTCAGTGGGCACCTAGCTCTCTTGCAGTGCTCCCCTTCCTTTGTATTTGACTGGCTCGTCCTCCTTATTTCTCACTTCTACCACTACCACTACTACTACCTCTTCTTCTACTACTACTACTACTACTACTACTACTACTACTACTACTACTACTACTACTGATGAAATTAAGACACATGTGAGGCGTCTGGTTGTCTTTGTTGTGGACGTTTCGCCATCCAATGGCTGGCTGGATGGCGAAACGTCTACGATAGGGATGCCCGGGTGTTGCGCATGTGTCTTAATTTTACCTTGTCGGTATTATATACCATTCTTGTACTACTACTACTACTACTACTACTACTACTACTACCGCCACCTCTTCCTGCCTATATATAGCCGTCCTGTTCCACTTCTGGTTAGTGTGACTTTGTCAATGGCCCAAGTCGGACCGAAACGTCGTCGTAAGCTTCTCTCTTTTATGTGCTGGTTATTTGTGTGTCTACTTTGAAGATGACTTAGGTAGATCGGTAGGTGGGAAGATCTCTAGAGTAAGGTCAGCGTTGAAGGTGACTCAGGTATATGGTACCATAAAGTCAACTTTGAAGGTGACTTATGTAGAGGGTGCCATGGAAGACTGTTAGACTAAAGTCAGCCTTGAAGGTGACTCTGCTCATTCTGATATGAGACAGTTTGTTTTTACGCGAGAATCCTGCACTGAGCTTATTACTGGTACGTGAGTGTGTTCCTAACCACCAGGTCTTTTGTGGTGTTGATGACCAAGTCTTGTGCAATATTTACTGCCAATTTTGATGTGGTTTAGAAGACTATGTCTGCTCTGATCTCCATAACAAAATTAAATATTGTTTTGATGATTATAACATAGTCTTGGATATCAAAACTGGTGTGGTCTTCGCAACTAAATCTGAAATCTGTTTTAATCATGACGACTAATTCTAATGTCGTTTTGACAGTCAGGTCCGGTGTGGTCTTCACGACAGTGTCTAGTGTGATCATGACGATCTCCCTTTAACAACAATGTCTAGTCTTGACGACATGGTTTAGTGGGGCTTTGACAATTAGATTTTGTGTGGTCATGACGATCAATTTTTTTGTAGTCTGACATTGTCTGGTGTGGTCTTGACTAGCTGAGGCATTGCTTTGACAATTGTCTAAACAAATAGTTGACGACGTGGACTGATGCGGTTTTTGGAGATTTGGGCTAATGTCATGTTTATATCCACGTCTCGCGGGGTCTTGACAAGATCTCTTGTGGTCCTGACAACCATGTCTGGAATTGTCTTGAACAAACCTACTGTGGCACTGACGATCACATCTGGAGTGGTGGCCACCAAGTCCGGAAGTGGTCTTGACGGCCAGGTCTTTGTGAACTTCTCAGTGTCTGTTATGGTCATAAGTAGGTCTAGTGGGATAGTGACCAGGAGTGGTGTGGTCTTGACATAGTCTAGTGTAGTGATGACGGCCAAGTCAACATTATCTGCAAGTGATGCATTTTGTTTTTTCTAGTCACTTGATAACAGTCGCCAGGGCTGAGCGAGCAGCTTAAGTGCGATCACTGAGCACTTACTCAGGCACATATCGGCAGCCTCTTCGAGCTGTGCTAGCTAATACCGGATGTCAAGGGACGTACACACGAAGATTGCTTCATTTTAAAATAAATTTTACGAAAATAGATATAAATTGCCAATATATCTAAGGATTCCTTGGATGCTAGCGGCAGGTGAAGGTTGTTGCTAGTGGCAGTTGAAGGTTGTTGCTAGTGGCAGTTGAAGGTTGTTGCTAGTGGCAGTTGAAGGTTGCTGCTAGTGGCAGGTGAGAGTTGTTGCCAGTGGCAGTTGAAGGTTGTTGCTAGTGGCAGGTGAAGGTTGTTGCTAGTGGCAGTTGAAGGTTGCTGCTAGTGGCAGTTGAAGGTTGCTGCTAGTGGCAGGTGAAGGTTGTTGCTAGTGGTAGGTGAAGGTTGTTGCTAGTGGCAGTTGAAGGTTGCTGCTAGTGGCAGGTGAAGGTTGTTGCTAGTGGTAGGTGAAGGTTGTTGCTAGTGGCAGTTGAAAGTTGCTGCAAGTGGCAGTTGAAGGTTGTTGCTAGTGGTAGGTGAAGGTTGTTGCTAGTGGCAGGTGAAGGTTGTTGGTAGTGGCAGGTGAAAGTTGTTGCTAGTGGCAGTTGAAGGTTGTTACTAGTGGCAGGTGAAGGGTGTTGCTAGTGGCAAGTGAAGGTTGTTGCGAGTGGTAGGTGAAGGTTGTTGCTAGTGGAAGGTGAAGGTTCTTGCTAGTGGAAGGTGAAGGTTGTTGCTAGTGGTAGGTGAAGGTTCTTGCTAGTGGAAGGTGAAGGTTGTTGCTAGTGGTAGGTGATGGTTGTTGCTGGTGGCAGTTGAAGGTTGTTGCTATTGGCAGGTGAAAGTTGTTGCTAGTGGCAGGTGAAGGTTGTTGCTAGTGGCAGGTGAAGGTTGTTGCTAGCGGCAGGTGAAGGTTGTGTCTAGTGGTAGGTAAAGATTGTTGCTAGTGGCAGGTGAAAGTTGTTGCTAGTGGCAGTTGAAGGTTGTTGCTAGTGGCAGGTGAAGGTTGTTGCTAGTGGCAGGTGAAGGTTGTTGCTAGTGGCAGGTGAAAGTTGTTGCTAGTTGCAGTTGAAGGTTGTTACTAGTGGCAGGTGAAGGTTGTTGCTAGAAAAAAGTGAAGGTTGTTGCTAGTGGTAGGTGAAGGTTGTTGCTAGTGGAAGGTGAAGGTTGCTGCTAGTGACAGGTGAAGGTTGTGTCTAGTGGTAGGTGAAGGTTGTTGCTAGTGGCAGGTGAAGGTTGTGTCTAGTGGTAGGTGAAGGTTGTTGCTAGTGGCAGGTGAAGGTTGTTCCTAGTGGCAGGTGAAGGTTGTTGCTAGTGGCAGTTGAAGGTTGTTGCTAGTGGCAGGTGAAGGTTGTTGCTAGTGGCAGGTGAAGGTTACTGCTAGTGGCAGTTGAGGGTTGTTGCTAGTGGCAGGTGAAGGTTGTTGCTAGCGAAAGGTGAAGGTTGTTCCTAGTGGTAGGTGAAGGTTCTTGATAGTGGTAGGTGAAGGTTGTTGCTAGTGGTAGGTGATGGTTGTTGCTAGTGGCAAGTGAAGGTTGCTGCTAGTGGTAGTTGAGGGTTGTTGCTAGTGGCAGGTGAAGGTTGTTGCTAGTGGAAGGTGAAGGTTGTTGCCAGTGGTAGGTGAACGTTTTTGCTAGTGGTAGGTGAAGGTTGTTGCTAGTTGCAGGTGATGGTTGTTGCTAGTGGCAGGTGAAGGTTGTTTCTAGTGGCAGGTGAAGGTTGTGTCTAGTGGCAGGTGATAGTTGTTGCTAGTGGCAGGTAAAGGTTGTTCCTAGTGGCAGGTGAAGGTTGTGTCTAGTGGCAGGTGAAGGTTGTTGCTAGTGGCAGGTGAAGGTTGTTCCTAGTGGCAGGTGAAGGTTGTTGCTAGTGGCAGGTGAAGGTTGTTGCTAGTGGCAGGTGAAGGTTGTGTCTAGTGGTAGGTGAAGGTTGTTGCTAGTGGCACGTGAAGGTTGTTGCTTGTGGCAGATGAAGGTTGTTGCTAGTGGCAGATGAAGATTGTTGCTAGTTGCAGGAGTAGGTTGTTGTTAGTGGCAGGTGAAGGCAGTTGCTAGTGGCAGGTGAGGGTTGTTGCTAGTGGCAGGTGAAGGTTGCTGCTAGTGGAAGGAGAAGGTTGTTGCTAATGGCAGGAGAAGGTTGTTGCTAGTGGCAGGTGAAGGTGGTTGCTAGAGGCAGGAGAAAATTCTTGCTAATAGCAGGAGAAGGATGTTGCTAGTAGAAGGAGAAGGTTGTTGCTAATGGCAGAAGAAGGTTGTTGCTAGTGGCAGGTGAAGGTTGTTGCTACTAGCAAGTGAAGGTTGTTGCTAATGGCAGCAGAAAGTTGTTGCTATTGGCAAGTAAAGGCTATTACTAGCGGCAGGTGAAGGTCGTTGCTAGTGGCAGGAGAAAGTTGTTGCTAGTGGCAGGTGAAGGTTGTTATTAGTGACCTGTGAAGGTTGTTGCTAGTGGCAGGTGAGAGTTGTTGCTAGTGGCAGGTGAAGGTTGTTGCTAGTGGCAAGTGAAGGCAGTTGCTAGTGGCAAGTGAAGGTTGTTGGTAGTGGCAGTGGAAGATTGTTTCTTTTGGGATGAAAAGGCTATTGCTAGTGGCAGGAAAAAGTTGTTGCGAGTGGCAGTTGAAGGTTGTTACTAGTGGCAGGTGAAGGTTGTTGCTAGTGGCAAGTGAAGGTTGTTGCTAGTGGTAGGTGAAGGTTGTTGCCAGTGGAAGGTGAAGGTTGTTCCTAGTGGTAGGTGAAGGTTCTTGCTAGTGGAAGGTGAAGGTTGTTGCTAGTGGCAGGTGATGGTTGTTGCTAGTGGCAGGTGAAGGTTATGTCTAGTGGTAGGTGAAGGTTGTTGCTAGTGGCAGGTGAAGGTTGTTGCTAGTGGCAGGTGAAGGTTGTTGCTAGTGGCAGGTGAAAGTTGTTGCTATTGGCAGGCGAAGGTTGTTGCTAGTGGCAGGTGAAGGTTGTTGCTAGTGGCAGGTGAAGGTTGTGTCTAATGGTAGGTGAAGGTTGTTGCTAGTGGCAGGTGAAGGTTGTTGCTAGTGACAGTTGAAGGTTGTTGCTAGTGGAAGGTGAAGGTTGTTGCAAGTGGCAGGTGAAGGTTGTTGCTAGTTGCAGTTGAAGGCTGTTACTAGTGGCAGGTGAAGGTTTTTGCTAGTGGCAAGTGAAGGTTGTTGCTAGTGGTAGGTGAAGGTTGTTGCTAGTGGAAGGTGAAGGTTGCTGCTAGTGGCAGGTGAAAGTTGTGTCTAGTGGTAGGTGAAGGTTGTTGCTTGTGGCAGGTGAAGGTTGTTTCTAGTGGTAGGTGAAGGTTGTTGCCAGTGGCAGGTCAAGGTTGTTGCTAGTGGCAGGTGAAGGTTGTTGCTAGTGGCAGGTGAAGGACTTGCTAATGGCAGTTGAAGGTTTTTGCTAGTGGCAGGTGAAGGTTGCTGCTAGTGGCAGTTGAGGGTTGTTGCTAGTGGCAGGCGAAGGTTGTTGCTAGTGGTAGTTGAGGGTTGATGCTAGTGGCAGGCGAAGGTTGTTGCTAGTGGAAGGTGAAGGTTGTTCCTAGTGGTAGGTGAACGTTTTTGCTAGTGGTAGGTGAAGGTTGTTGCTAGTTGCAGGTGGTGTTTGTTGCTAGTGGCAGGTGAAGGTTGTGTCTAGTGGTAGGTGAAGGTTGTTGCTAGTGGCAGGTGAAGGTTGTTTCTAGTGGCAGGTGAAGATTGCGTCTAGTGGCAAGTGATAGTTGTTGCTAGTGGCAGGTGAAGGTTGTTCCTAGTGGCAGGTGAAGGTTGTTGCTAGTGGCAGGTGAAGGTTGTTCCTAGTGGCCGGTGAAGGTTGTTTCTAGTGGCAGGTGAAGGTTGTTGCTAGTGGCAGGTGAAGGTTGTGACTAGTGGTAGGTGAAGGTTGTTGCTAGTGGCACGTGAAGGTTGTTGCTTGTGGCAGATGAAGGTTGTTGCTAGTGGCAGGTAAAGATTGTTGCTAGTTGCAGGAGTAGGTTGTTGTTAGTTGCAGGTGAAGGCAGTTGCTAGTGGCAGGTGAGGGTTGTTGCTAGTGGGAGGTGAAGGTTGTTGCTAGTGGAAGGAGAAGGTTGTTACTAATGGCAGGAGAAGGTTGTTGCTAGTGGCAGGTGAAGGTGGTTGCTAGAGGCAGGAGAAGATTCTTGCTAATAGCAGGAGAAGGATGTTGCTAGTGGCAGGATAAGGTCGTTGCTAATGGCAGGAGAAGGTTGTTGCTAGTGGCAGGTGAAGGTTGTTGCTAGTGGCAGGTTAAGGTTTTTGCTAATGGCAGGAGAAAGTTGTTGCTATTGGCAAGTAAAGGCTATTACTAGTGGCAGGTGAAGGTCGTTGCTAGTGGCAAGAGAAAGTTGTTGCTAGTGGCAGGTGAAGGTTGTTGCTAGTGGCATGCGTAGGTTGTTGCTAGTGGCATGTGAAGGTTGTTGTTAGTGACCTGTGAAGGTTGTTGCTAGTGGCAGGTGAGGGTTGCTGCTAGTGGCAAGTGAAGGTTGTTGCTAGTGGCAGGTGAAGGCAGTTGCTAGTGGCAAGTGAAGGTTGTTGGTAGTGGCAGTGGAAGATTGTTTCTTTTGGGATGTAAAGGCTTTTGCAAGTGGCAGGTGAAGGTCGTTGCTAGTGGCAGGTGAAAGTTGTTGCTATTGGCAAGTAAAGGCTATTGCTATTGGCAGTTGAAGGTTGTTGCTAGTGGCAGGAAAAAGTTGTTGCTAGTAGCAGGTGAAGGCTGTAGCTAGTGGCAGGTGAAGGTCGTTTCAAGTGGCAGGTGAAAGTTGTTGCTAGTGGCAGGTGAAAGTTGTTGTTAGTTCCAAGTGAAGGCAGTTGCTAGTGGCAGGTGAAGGTTGTTGCTTGTGGCAGGTGAAGGTTGTTGCAGGTAGCCTGTGAAGGTTGTTGCTAGTGGCAGGTTAAGGTTGTTGCTAGTGGTAGGTGAAGGTTGTTGCTAGTGACAGCCGAAGGTTGTTGTTTGTGGCATTTGAAGGTTGTTGCTAGTAGCCTGTGAAGGCTGCTGCTAGTGGCAGGTTAAGGGTGTTGCCAGTGGCATGTGAAGGTTGTTGCTAGTGGCAGGTGAAGGCAATTGCTAGTGGCAGGTGAAGGTAGTTGGTAGTGACAGTGGAAGATTGTTGCTATTGGCAAATAAAGGCTATTGCTAGTGGCAGGTGAAAGTTGTTGCTAATGACAGGTGAAGGGTATTGCTAGTGGCAGGTGAAGGCTGTTGCTAGTGGTAGGTGAAGGTTGTTGCTAGTGGCAGGTGAAGGTTATTGCCAGTGGCAGGCTAAGGTTGCTGCGAGAGGCAGGTGATGGCTGTTGCTAGTGGCAGGTGAAGGTTGTTACTAGTGGCAGTTGAAGATTGTAGCTAGTACCAGGTGAAGGTTGTTGCTAATGACAGGTGAAGGTTGTTGCTACCGGCATGTGAAGATTGTTGCTAGTGGCACTTGAAGGTTGTTGCTAGTGGCAGGTGAAGATTGTTGCTAGTGGCAGGTGAAATGTGCTGCTAGTGGCAAGTGAACGTTGTTGCTAGTGACAAGTGAAGGATGTTGCTAGTGGCAGGTAAAGGTTGTTGCTAGTGACAGGTGAAGATTGTTGCTAGTGGCAGGTGAAGGGTGTTGCTCGTGGCAAGTGAACGTTGTTGCTAGTGGCAAGTCAAGGTTGTTACTAGTGGCACGTGAAGGCTGTTGCTAGTGGCAGGTGAAGGTTGTTGCTAGTATAAGATGAAGGTTGATGCTAGTGGCAGGTTAAGGTTGTTGCTAGTTGCAGGTGAAGGTTGTTGCTAGTTGCAGGTGAACGTTGTTCCGAGTGGCAGATGGAATTTGTTGTTAGTGGCAGTTGAAGGTTGTTGCTAGTGGCAGGTGAAGGTTGTTGCTAGTGGCCGATGAAGGTTGTTGCTAATGGCAGGAGAAAGTTATTGCTATTGGCAAGTAAAGGCTATTGCTAGTGGCAGGTGAAGGTCGTTGCTAGTGGCAGGAGAAAGTTGTTGCTAGTGTCAGGTGAAGGTTGTTGCTAGTGGCACGTGAAAGTTGTTGCTAGTGGAAGGTGAAGGCAGATGCTAGTGGCAGGTGTAGGTTGTTGCTAGTGGCATGTGAAGGTTGTTGTTAGTGACCTGTGAAGGTTGTTGCTAGTGGCAGGTGAGGGTTGTTGCTAGTGGCAGGTGAAGGTTGTTGCTAGTGGCAGGTGAAGGCAGTTGCTAGTGGCAAGTGAAGGTTGTTGGTAGTGGCAGTGGAAGATTGTTTCTTTTGGGATGTAAAGGCTATTGCTAGTGGCAGGTGAAGGTTGTTCCTAGTGGCAGGGGAAGGATGTTGCTAATGGGAAGTGAAAGCTGTAGCTAGTAGCAGGTGAAGGTCGTTGCTAGTGGCAGGTGAAAGTTGTTGCTATTGGCAAGTAAATCTATTGCTATTGGCAGGTGAAGGTTGTTGCTAGTGGCAGGAGAAAGTTGTTGCTAGTGGCAGGTGAAGGCTGTAGCTAGTGGCAGGTGAAGGTCGTTTCTAGTGGCAGGTGAAAGCTGTTGCTAGTGGCAGGTGAAAGTTGTTGTTAATGGCAAGTGAAGGCAGTTGCTTGTGGCAGGTGAAGGTTCTTGCAGGTAGCCTGTGAAGGTTTTTGCTAGTCGCAGGTTAAGGTTGTTGCTAGTGGCAAGTGAAAGTTGTTGCTAGTGGCAGGTGAAGGTTGTTGTTTGTGGCATGTGAAGGTTGTTGCTAGTAGCCTGTGAAGGCTGTTGCTAGTGGCAGGTTAAGGTGTCAAGTGGGTTTTCGATAACGTGGATGGGGTAAGAATACTCACGTAGGCTGGTAGTACGTTTAATATAACGGAAAGTATGGGAAGCGCCAACAGCCGACCTGCCTCTCTCTGCTCCCCATCTTCGACTGACCCACAGTGCCTACGGGTGAGGGGTGTTTGAAATTCTGCTATGGTCAGCAGCAATATGAATAATCAGTCAGTGATTCACGCAGACGGTTGGTAGTGAGTCATCTACTGGTACACTGGTTACTGGTAACTGGTTACTAGGAACTGGTACTACTAATCAGGAGGATTGTCAGAGTCTGTCACATTAGTCTGGGTTGGAACATCATTATCATCACATACTAACTTCATATGATCTAAATGCGATTCTTTATACTGACCAGTACTAATTTCTCTAACCTTATACTTATTGCCAGTGATATGTTCAACTACTCGATAAGGACCAACAAACTTTTGATCAAGCTTAGGCATTGCAGACGTTTTGTTAAAGTTAGTCAGCATAACTCTCGAACCCACTTTGATTTTGGACGGCTTTGCTCCAGTGTTAGCGACTCTTGTAAATTCTGCTGTTGATTTATGAAGTGTTTCACGGATTCTTCTAAAAACACTTTGAGCTAAGCTGGTACGAGTTGCTATGAAATCATCAGGGTTGTAATTTGGTTTCGGATTAGAATTTAACAACTCATAAGGCAAACGTTTATCTACACCGTACATTGCATAATTTGGAGTGTCACCTATAGAAACATTGTAAGCAGAATTTATAGCACACTGCACATCAGGTATAACTTCATCCCAAGTTTCACTGTTGGGATTGATAGTGGCTCTCAAGACATCAAGTACTTTCTTATTGGTTCGTTCCGCTAACCCATTGCTGGCAGCATGATGAGGAACAATGGTGGATTTAGAGATCTTGTACAAGGTACACAAATTTTCAAGAATCTCATTACAGAATTCACCACCATTATCTGTTACTAGGGACTTAGGGGTGGTATGCCTGAAGATAATGCGTTCTTTAAACGCTTTAGCTACTGTCTCAGCAGTCTTATCTGCGATAGGAACTAACTCACAATATCTGGTGAAATGGTCTACCATAACACACAGATGTTTGTTGCCTTGGAGAGAACATTGGAAATTAGTTAACAAATCTAGCGCAACTCTTTCCAACGGTTCACTAGTAGTTGGATACACTTGGATTGGATTAGGGCCATTAGCATTACCTTTATGTTGCATGCAGACACTACATTTCTTAACATACTCAGAAATATCAGTTGCCATACGAGGCCAAAAGTATTTCAATCTGGCTTGTTTTACTGAACGATCCATACCAGGGTGCGCAACACCTGGTACATCGTGAACTAGCTGTAAGGCTACATTCACTAGTGACTGTGGAATTACTAACTGGTAAACTCTTCTGCTAGGAGTACCCAACTCGGCTGTTCGATACAGTAATTCTTGGTTCATGACAAAGTCACTGATGGGTGCTGGTGGCTTCACAGTCAGAATAAGATCTTCCTGGAGCAGGAATCGAATCACACCAGACCACATGGGATCTGTTCGTTGAGCATTCTTTACATCCTCAGCACTAAATGGAGGGTCTGCAGTTACTATACTAACATGTTGCGATAAGGCATCTGCGACTACATTTGACTTGCCAGGTAAGTGTTCAAAGGTGGGATTAAACTCTTGGACAAGGTCCATCTCGCTAACCTTCCAGTAGGTTGTTTGTTCTGGAATAAAGGTATCAGTGGAGCATGGTCTGTCAAGACATGACCAGAGTACTGATAAATAATGTCTCGGAAGTGCTTTAAAGACCATACTATTGCTAAAGCTTCTTGCTCAGTAACTGCAGTACTAAATTTTCCAACTCCAAAAACTGCTGAAGCCGTAAGATCCTTTGTGGGCTTAGCAGGTTTTAATAGATCTTTCATTGCCAATTTTACTTCAATAGCTGCTCCTCTAACTGAGTTGCTTAAGAAAGATGCTCCTTTTGTTTGGACCTTCCGTCAAGAAAGAGCATTCCAAACTCTAAAAGAAAAGCTAACATCTGCTCCAATTTTGAAATTTCCAGATTTTTCTAAGCCCTTCTATCTGACTACTGATGCTAGTTCTATTGGCATAGGTGCCGTACTAGCTCAGAAGACTGATGGCAAGTACAACGCAGTTGCATTTGCTAGCCGAGTCCTTACGAAGGCTGAACGTAATTATACAGTAATATTTGTCATGTGGGTTCCATCGTCACAGTTGGAGGATTAGCCTCATAAGCACACACGGAAGCAGGCGGCATTAGTTCTTTGATTGCTCCAAAACTGCTATTTTAGCAAACGATGCTGTGGATGGTTTATCCTCGTCAGGGACAAAAGGTGAGGACTAGTAGCCTGTGAAGGCTGTTGCTAGTGGCAGGTTAAGGTTGTTGCCAAGTGGCAAGTGAAGGTTGTTGCTAGTGGCAGGTGAAGGCAGTTGCTAGTGGCAGGTGAAGGTAGTTGGTAGTGACAGTGGAAGATTGTTGCAACTGGCAAATAAAGGCTATTGCTAGTGGCAGGTGAAAGTTGTTGCTAATGGCAGGTGAAGGGTATTACTAGAGGCAGATGAAAGTTGTTGCTAGTGGCAGGTGAAGGTTGTTGCTAGTGGCAGGTGAAAGTTGTTGCTAGTGGCAGGTGAAGATTGTTGCTAGTGGCACACACACACACACACACACACGCACACACACACACACACACACACACACACACAGACACACACAGACACACACACACACACACACACACATACACACACACACACACACACACACACACACACACACACACACACACACACACACACACACACACACACACACACACACACACACACACACACACACACACACACACACACACACACACACACACACACACACACACACACACACACAACACACTCACACACACACACACACATAGTAGAGTTACAAGTGGAGAAGGTAACAGGAACTGAAGGGGACAGGCCAAACTATAAAAGGGAGGACTACACAGGTATGAGAAACTTCCTGCAGGAGGTTCAGTGGGACAGAGAAATGGTAGGAGAATCAGTAAACGAGATGATGGAATATGTGGCAACAAAGTGCAAGGAGGCAGAAGAAAGTTTTGTTCCCAAGGGAAACAAAAATAATAGGAAGACCAAAACGAGTCCTTTGTTTACCCGAAGGTGTAGGGAGGCAAAAACTAAATGCAACAGAGAATGGAAAAGGTACAGGAGGCATAGGACCCAGGAAAACAAGGAGATTAGTAGAAGAGCCAGAAACGAGTATGCACAGATAAGGAGGGAGGCCCAGCGACAGTATGAAAACGACATAGCATCGAAAGTCAAATCTGACCCGAAACTGCTGTATAGCCACATTAGGAGGAAGACAACAGTCAAGGACCAGGTGATAAGGCTGAGGAAAGAAGGTGGAGAACTCACAAGAAACGATCAAGAGGTATGTGAGGAGCTCAACACGAGATTTAAGGAAGTATTTACAGTAGAGACAGGAAGGACTCTGGGGGGACAGACCAGATGGGGACACCAGCAAGGAATACACCAACAAGTGTTGGACGACATACATACAGATGAGGAGGAGGTGAAGAAACTGCTAAGGGACATCGATACCTCAAAGGCAATGGGACCGGACAACATCTCCCCGTGGGTCCTTAGAGAGGGAGCAGATATGTTGTGCATGCCACTTACCACAATCTTCAACACGTCCCTGGAAACTGAGCAACTACCTGAGGTATGGAAGACGGCAAATGTAGTTCCCATTTTTAAAAAAGGAGACAGAAAAGAGGCACTAAACTGTGTCATTGACGTGTATAGTATGCAAAATTATGGAGAAGATTATCAGGAGGAGAGTGGTGGAGCACCTGGAACGGAACAAGAGTATAAATGCCAACCAGCATGGATTCACGGAAGGCAAATCCTGTGTCACAAACCTTCTGGAGTTTTATGATAAAATAACAGAAGTAAGACACGAGAGAGAGGGTTGGGTAGATTGCGTTTTCCTAGACTGCAGGAAGGCCATTGACACAGTTCCCCACAAGAGATTTGTGCAGAAGCTGGAGGATCAGGCACACGTAAAAGGAAGGGCACTGCAATGGATAAGGGAATACCTGACAGGGAGGCAGCAACGAGTCATGGTACGTGAAGAGGTATCACAGTGGGCGCCTGTTACGAGCGGGGTCCCACAGGGGTCATTTCTAGGACCAGTGCTATTTTTGATATATGTGAACGACATGATGGAAGGAATAGACTCTGAAGTGTCCCTGTTCGCAGATGACGTGAAGTTGATGAGAAGAATTAAATCGGACGAGGATGAGGCAGGACTGCAAAGAGACCTGGAGAGGCTGGACATGTGGTCCAGTAACTGGCTTCTCGAATTCAATCCAGCCAAATGCAAAGTCATGAAGATTGGGGAGGGGCAAAGAAGACCTCAGACAGAGTATAGGCTAGGTGGACAAAGACTACAGACCTCACTCAGGGAGAAAGACCTTGGGGTGACCATAACACCGAGCACATCACCGGAGGCACACATCAACCAAATAACCGCTGCAGCATACGGGCGCCTGGCAAACCTGAGAATAGCGTTCCGATACCTTAATAAGGAATCGTTCAAGACACTGTACACTGTGTATGTTAGGCCCATACTGGAGTATGCAGCACCAGTCTGGAACCCACACCTGGTCAAGCACGTCAAGAAGTTAGAGAAAGTACAAAGGTTTGCAACAAGGCTAGTCCCAGAGCTCAAGGGAATGTCGTACGAGGAAAGGTTAAGGGAAATCGGACTGACGACACTGGAGGACAGAAGGGTCAGGGGAGACATGATAACGACATACAAGATACTGCGGGGAATAGACAAGGTGGACAGAGATAGGATGTTCCAGAGAGGGGACACAGGGACAAGGGGTCACAACTGGAAGCTGAAGACTCAGACGAGTCACAGGGACGTTAGGAAGTATTTCTTCAGTCATAGAGTTGTCAGCAAGTGGAATAGCCTAGCAAGTGAAGTAGTGGAGGCAGGAACCATACATAGTTTTAAGAAGAGGTATGACAAAGCTCAGGAAGCAGAGAGAGGATCCAGTAGCGATCAGTGAAGAGGCGGGGCCAGGAGCTGAGTCTCGACCCCTGCAACCACAATTAGGTGAGTACAATTAGGTGAGTACACACACACACACACACACACACACACACACACACACACACACACACACACCTACACACACACATACACACACACACACACACACACACACACACACACACACACACACACACACACACACACACACACACACACACAGACAAACAGACACGCACACACACACACACACACACACACACACACACATACACACACACACACACACACACACACACACACACACACACACACACACACACACACACACACACACACAGTGGAAAAGGATGGAACAAGAGTGGGAGAGAAAATTAGGAGAGCTTTTTGAAAAAATGGAGAAAGAGCTCTCTGTGAAATTGGAAAAGAGGTTGGAGAAGGAGACAAAGAATTGGGAGGCACAAGTCGAAACTACAGTAGCCAAGATTAGGGTCCTAGAAGTTGAGATAAATAGGCTGAAGCGAGTTACAGGGGCAGTGACCAGAGAAGACACAGCATATGAAGCTGCGAGGCCCAACAGGAAGGAAGGAATTATGAATTATGCTAAGGTCATATCAGCCTGCCAAGGAGGGCCAAGGAGTGAAAGGGAAGAACAGCTGGGTGCAGATGGAGAGGGTGATAGGTCGAATGCTGAGGCACAACCATGCTATCAAGAGCCACTGGAAAAATCAAGGGAGAAACTGGCAGGATCCAGAGTCACAGAGGGTGAGGCAATGGGAGGAGGAAAGGGCAAAATCAGTGTTTATCCATGGGCTTCAGGAGAGAGAGGAAAGGACACACACTGAAAGGCACCAGGAAGAAAGATAGGAGATTGAGAAAATCATCACGGAAATAGGTGAAGAGATGGACGAGATTGTAAATTTTCAGAGAATAGGGGGGTACTCGAAGGGAAGAAACCGACCAATCAAGCTGATTCTCAGGACGGAAACAGTGCGGAACAGGATCCTCCAAGAGAAACCACGATTGAAATACTCAGAAGAGTACAAGAGGGTGTTCGTAGACAGAGACAGAACACAATCAGAACGACAACAGCTGAGGGAGAGGACACAAAAGCGAAAGGAGCTAGGAAAAGAGACAAGGATGGAACCAGCAGAGGTCAGTCAGAGCAGAACAGAACAGCAAGGGCAAGCACACACACAACTATTCTCAGAACCATGCAACCTATCACACCATACCAACACACACTACAATCCATACCCACAGCCTCCACCCAACACCGAGCTATAGAATCCCACATTATGCTACCAGGTCTCCCACCCTCACAGGCCCCCCAAACCACAGTGTTGGAAAGGAAACTGAAGGTATGGTACACAAACGCTGATGGAATAACAAATAAGTGCGAGGAGTGGCATGAAAGTGTCAAAGAGGCATCACCGGACATCATAGCTCTCACAGAAACCAAGCTTACAGGTATGATAACAGATGCCATCTTTCCAATGGGATACCAAATCCTGAGGAAAGACAGAGGGAACAGGGGGAGTGGAGGAGTGGCATTGCTGATCAAAAATCGCTGGAGTTTTGATGAGCTGGAGAGAGGAGACAGTGGAGAAGAAAGTGATTACATAGCGGGAATGCTTCACTCTGGAGGTCCCAAGGTGGTAATAGCAGTGATGTATAACCTACCACAGAACAGCAGGAGGCTAAGGCAAGAGTACGACGAGAGCAATAGAGCGATGGTTGACACACTGGCTACAGTGGCCAGAAGAGCTCATACATGCAGGGCAAAGCTCCTGATCATGGGTGACTTTAACCACAAGGAGATCGATTGGGAGAACTTGGACCCGCATGGGGGCCAAGATACGTGGAGGGCTAAGATGATGGAGGTGGTACTGGAAAACTTCATGTACCAACACGTAAGGGACACTACAAGAGAGAGAGGAGAGGATGAACCAGCAAGGCTGGACTTAGTATTCACCTTGAGTAGTGCAGATATCGAGGACATCACATATGAAAGACCCCTTGGGGCCAGTGACCATGTGGTTTTAAGCTTCGAATGCACAGTAGAGCTACAAGTGGAGGGAGAAGCAGGAAGGCCAGGACGAATGAAGCCAAACTACAAGAAAGGGGACTACACAGGAATGAGGAACTTCCTGAACGGGGTTCAGTGGGACAGAGAACTGACAGGGAAGCCAGTTAATGAGATGATGGAATATGTAGCAACAAAATGCAAGGAGGCTGAGGAGAGGTTTGTACCCAAGGGTAACAGGAATAATGAAAAAGCCAGGATGAGCCCATGGTTTACCCAAAGGTGCAGGGAGGCAAAAACCAAGTGTGCTAGGGAATGGAAGAAATATAGAAGGCAAAGGACCCAGGAGAATAAGGAGAGCAGTCTTAGAGCCAGAAACGAATATGCACAGATAAGAAGGGAGGCCCAAAGACAATATGAAAATGACGTAGCAGCGAAAGCCAAATCTGACCCGAAACTGTTGTACAACCACATCAGTAGGAAAACAACAGTCAAGGACCAGGTAATCAGGCTAAGGAAGGAAGGAGGAGAGACAACAAGAAATGACCGTGAAGTATGTGAGGAACTCAACAAGAGATTCAAAGAAGTGTTCACAGAGGAGACAGAAGGGGTTCCAGAAAGACGGAGAGGTGGGGCACACCACTTAGTGCTGAACACAGTGCACATAACCAAGGAAAAAGTGAAGAGGCTTCTGAGTGAGCTAGATACCTCAAAGGCAATGGGGCCAGATAACATCTCCCCATGGGTATTGAGAGAGGGAGCAGAGGCGCTATGTGTGCCCCTAACAACAATATTCAATACATCTATCGAAACAGGGAGATTGCCTGATGCATGGAAGACGGCAAATGTAGTCCCAATCTTTAAAAAAGGAGACAGACATGAAGCATTAAACTACAGACCAGTGTCACTGACATGTATAGTATGCAAAATCATGGAGAAGATTATCAGAAGAGTGGTGGAACACCTAGAAAGGAATGATCTCATCAACAGCAGCCAACATGGTTTCAGGGACGGGAAATCCTGTGTCACAAACCTACTGGAGTTCTATGACATGGTGACAGCATTAAGACAAGAGAGAGAGGGGTGGGTGGATTGCATATTCTTGGACTGCAAGAAGGCGTTTGACACAGTTCCACACAAGAGATTGGTGCAAAAACTGGAGGACCAAGCAGGGATAACAGGGAAGGCACTACAATGGATCAGGGAATACTTGTCAGGAAGACAGCAGCGAGTCATGGTACGTGGCGAGGTGTCAGAGTGGGCACCTGTGACCAGCGGGGTCCCACAGGGGTCAGTCCTAGGACCAGTGCTGTTTCTGGTATTTGTGAACGACATGATGGAAGGAATAGACTCTGAGGTGTCCCTGTTTGCAGATGACGTGAAGTTGATGAGAAGAATTCACTCGATCGAAGACCAGGCAGAACTACAAAGGAATCTGGACAGGCTGCAGACCTGGTCCAGCAATTGGCTCCTGGAGTTCAATCCCACCAAGTCCAAAATCGTGAAGATTGGGGAAGGGCAAAGAAGACCGCAGACGGAGTACAGTCCAGGGGGCCAGAGACTACAAACCTCACTCAAGGAAAAAGATCTTGGGGTGAGTATAACACCAGGCACATCTGAAGCGCACATCAACCAAATAACTGCTGCAGCATATGGGCGCCTAGCAAACCTCAGAACAGCATTCCGACATCTTAATAAGGAATCGTTCAGGACCCTGTACACCTTGTACGTTAGGCCCATATTGGAGTATGCGGCACCAGTTTGGAACCCACACCTAGCCAAGCACGTAAAGAAACTAGAGAAAGTGCAAAGGTTTGCAACAAGACTAGTCCCAGAGCTAAGAGGTATGTGCTACGAGGAGAGGTTAAGGGAAATCAACCTGACGACACTGGAGGACAGGAGAGATAGGGGGGACATGATAATGACATACAAAATACTGAGAGGAATTGACAAGGTGGACAAAGACAGGATGTTCCAGAGATTGGACACAGTAACAAGGGAGGTAACAGTAACAGTTGGAAGTTGAAGACACAGATGAATCACAGGGATGTTAGGAAGTATTTCTTCAGCCACAGAGTAGTCAGTAAGTGGAATAGTTTGAGAAGCGATGTAGTGGAGGCAGGATCCATACGTAGCTTTAAGCAGAGGTATGATGAAGCTCACGGTTCAGGGAGGGTGACCTAGTAGGGACCAGTGAAGAGGTGGGGCCAGGAGCTCGGACTCGACCCCTGCAACCTCAACTAGGTGAGGTGAATACACACACACACACACACACACACACACACACACACACACACACACACACACACACACACACACACACTCATACACACACACACACACACACACACACACACACACACACACATACACACACACACATCAGATAACTGCTGCAGCATATGGGCGCCTGGCAAACCTGAGAACAGCATTCCGATACCTTAGTAAGGAATCATTCAAGACACTGTACACCGTGTATGTCAGGCCCATACTGGAGTATGCAGCACCTGTTTGGAACCCGCACTTGATAAAGCACGTCAAGAAACTAGAGAAAGTACAAAGGTTTGCGACAAGGTTAGTTCCGGAGCTAAGGGGAATGTCCTATGAGGAAAGATTAAGGGAAATCGGCCTGACCACACTGGAGGACAGGAGGGTCAGGGGAGACATGATAACGACATATAAAATACTGCGTGGAATAGACAAGGTGGACAAAGACAGGATGTTCCAGGGAGGGGACACAGAAACAAGAGGCCACAATTGGAAGTTGAAGACACAAATGAGTCAGAGAGATAGTAGGAAGTATTTCTTCAGTCATAGCGTTGTAAGGCAGTGGAATAGCCTAGAAAATGACGTAGTGGAGGCAGGAACCATACACAGTTTTAAGACGAGGTTTGATAAAGCTCATGGAGCGGGGAGAGAGAGGGCCTAGTAGCAACCGGTGAAGAGGCGGGGCCAGGAGCTAGGACTCGACCCCTGCAACCACAAATAGGTGAGTACAAATAGGTGAGTACACACACACACATACACACACACACACACACACACACACACACACACACACACACACACACACACACACACACACACACACACACAGACACACAAACACACACACACACACACACACACACACACACACAGACACACACACACACACACACACACACACACACACACACACACACACACACACACACACATATATTATTAAGATATGCCTTTAACAAGTAGTAACTAATACAACAAGCCAAGTAATGAATAATGATATTATATTTTCAAAGAAATTTAGTTATTTAATTTTTAACCTTTCTGTCTTATTTAATGCTCTGCAGTACACATATTTATGCAACCATGAACTAGTGATTCTAAGTAATTAACAATACTGACACCAGCGATCTCCACACCTTCCACTCTGCAAGTTTTGGATGCTGTGGAATATACTCTGGTTGCCAGTATGATACGTAATAAATAGTAGTGAGGTAGTTTAGTTACAGGTGACTGCAACATGGTGACTGCTACATGGTGACTGCTACATGGTGACTGCAACATGGTGACTGCTACATGGTGACTGCTACATGGTGACTGCAACATGGTGACTGCAACATGGTATCTGCAACATGGTGAAGGCAACATAGTGACTGCAACATGGTGACTGCAACATGATGACTGCAACATGGTGACTGCTACATGGTATCTGCAATGTGGTGATTGCAACATGGTGACTGCAACATAGTATCTGCAACATGGTGACTGCAAAATGGTGACTGCAACATGGTATCTGCAACATGGTGAAGGCAACATAGTGACTGCAACATGGTGAATGCAACATGGTGATTGCAACGTGGTGACTGCAACACGGTGATTGCAACATGGTGGCTGCAACATGGTATCTGCAACATGGTGAAGGCAACATGGTGAAGGCAACATGGTGACTGCAACATGGTGTCTGCAACATGGTGACTGCAACATAGTGCCTGCAACATGGTGATTGCAACAGGGTTAGACTGTTTGGTGGTTATAAAGAATAATCAAAAAATTCTTGAAAAGTCTGGTTATTAGGCCATAAAGAATAAAGGAAGATTCATTAATATCCAAAGAACAGACATATTTCCGCTTTCTGTAAACCTCGGAGGCCCTCTCTCTCCCCTAGCCCTTACGGGGAGGGCTGATAGGGGACTGGATGGCTGGGTGACGAACGGTGCCAGCCCAGACCATATCTAGATGAAGGGGTCACCACGTTACCTTAATGAGTTAACTTCCCCTCATTCTTCCTGTTGCTGCTCTTCCAACATTGCATAGTTCCTGATGACGCACGGAGACGTGTGAAAGTACTTGAGCTGAAGATTTCAATCCTTTGTGGCTTGTCTTACATTGTTAAGATCGCCTGCCTGAGATTGTATTGCATTATGAACGCCACTCGCCATCTCTTCTCCCACTTGTCTCGTCTGTTTCCTTGCTTGACTTGTGCTGTTACGTCCTACAACTCTTCAAAACCCATAAAGCTGCTCTCAGGTTTAGTATTTCTATGTAAGTGCCTACCTGAACGGGTTCTTCTACTACAGAACAGGTTGGTCAGGTTAGCTACTGTACCTTTCGATCAACTGCACAGGTTAGTGCCCACTAAAAATATTGAATTAGTGCGACATGAAAAGAAAATGCCTTTTATAGAAATAAGTAGAGCCAAGATTTCCCCAGGCTGGCATTGCTGCCCACTTGATGATATTTATAGCGAGCTTTAAAGAGTAAGGCAGAACACCGAACGCATTGATACTAGGAAGTTAAATAATCTCATAGCACATAGTGGCTGGACTACATATGTGAATCCGGAGTTTGTCATCAACTTGTATAGAGAAGAATTTAGTGGTCAGCAAGCAGCGTTAGGGTTTAGATTAAGTTTCGGGCCCACAACTAAGAACGTTAATTATGTAAATCTAGCAAAGTCTTTTTTCATTCTCAAAAAACATGGTGACTTAATATTTGTAAAGGCATGGTCTATGGTACCATCTACTGAGTGAAAATGAAATGTATGAACCGCTCATTAAGAACTCCCTTGACCAGGTCAATTGCTAAATTAATAAGCGCCTTTAAAAAGTTATTGAAGGGGAATGATGAATTAATTAAACATTTATCAGCCACCTCAACTGCTTGTTGAGATGGATATTCAAACAGGAGGAGGCTGAAATTGATCCTCGAGATACCACTGCCACGAGTGTCCTCGGATCACTAGAAAAACATGTAGCTCAGCTACATGCGTGATTCTTGTAGGATCGCTGGCTCAAGTGGTAAGGGGATACGTACATTGGGCTGTCTCTGGAGGTGGTATAAGGTTCGTATGGTCGAGTCCTGGCCTGCCGCAGTTTGGTAAATGATATATATATATATATATATATATATATATATATATATATATATATATATATATATATATATATATATATATATAGTGAAAATTTGTCTGGACTGCCTCCAAGTGAGTCGCCTACCCTGGCAAGCTCTGTTGACACCGAGTTCTGAGGTCGGTACCTCAGCCTCACAAGTGGCTTATAGGACAGATTTTCATAAATGACTGATGTTGCAAGAAATCTCGCCTGCATGCACATTTAAAGGACTAACTTACTTGGTGATGTATAATCTATTCTGGTCTTCAACTTCCCTAAGCTTAGCCCCTTTGGACTTCCCCTCAGAAACCACGTGCAACCAGAAGCCTTAGTTCCTGCAATATTCAACCGATATTAGTGACCTGCCTGCACCTCAGAAGTTCCTGTATCCAAGGGGGTGTGTATCCCCTAGTATAACTATGCAGAAACGGACACTAGCTTCTAGGCTGACAAGAGATGCCAGTACGTACTGGGCATGCACTGCCGGATGCACAAAAGCCCACAGCTCAACTCACTCACAACTTTCCCCAGACACTGGCCAGGATCCTAAGAAAAAGTGGAGGTCTTGTCTTACTGTATGGGCCTGACGGAGGAGGTCATCTATGGTACATCGAGGTGCCTCCACCAGATTTCCCCAGGTCTAGTAAGTGAAGACACGTGGGGGTGCCACCTGCTGGTCACGGCACTTGTTCCTACGATGATGTCTAGTCTTAGAAGGAAGCTCTGGCGTCTTCGAGACCCGTGCCTCGTCGTTCAAACTTGGGCTGCCAGTTCTCACTAGCTAATGTAACCTAGTGTTTGCCTACATTTGGCCTATTACTACCTATGTTAAGGTCTTAGGTCTACATTATTATTATCTACAGTTGCCTCAATAAACCTAATATTAGTGTACTAAGAGTATAAACTACCTACTTCTTCCCTGAAGGGTAAATCTATCAATTAAGAAGTATCTTCCAACCACCTTCGCCAACCCGGGTGTGTGTGTGTGTTTTGGTTGGGTGTAAGGGCCACCCAACTCAGCTGTTCCATAACGGCCATGCTGGGACCTTTGTACGCCATATCTGTCCTGTGGAACTTTAGGGACCAAATAAATTTCCACATCCTCCTGCCGGCAAAGGTAGGCGCTAAGTCTAAATCAAATTCACCTTCCGCGAGCCCCCACGGTGGACCCTGGACATGAGAGCCTTCCGGCCACTCTCATCGAGCAGACTTCGGTCTAACTTCAACCATCCAGTTTCCCCTGTGTGGACCTCTGGGGGTGTAAACTTGTTGGTTACAGTGGTCTTAGCACCCTTTCCTTTAACTTTAACATCTTTCGTATGTCTAGCCTTGACTGAGCAGCTCCGTACTTTCCCACCCAGTGGCCTACATGCCCTGGTAGCCTTTCCTCCCACTGATACGAGGTTCCCTGGATTTAATGGCAATCTATCTCCCTCTTTATGTACCCTGTAAAAGTGTTTTCCCAACGTGGCTGAGTGTTCGGCACTCCCTACCTGGTTCAGCTTCCCTGGCAGTTCATCTTGTATACTGGTACTCATTATCACTACTCCCCCAGCTATCATGGGGACAGCTTCTTCTCTCTCTGGCGTGGCAGGGAATTCAGGTGGAATCCTGCTGCCTATGATGTATCCTACTGGGGATCTGTATAAACCAATTCCTTCCCTAAACGTCCGTCGTGTAGACAGGAAGTCATCTATCTGATTGGCTCCCACCAGGATACCTACATTTCTGACTGTGTCAGTTGTAATTCCCTGGTCTGCCAGCTTCACGTCAAGGTCTTTCAATCACTTAGCTGCTGCAGCAAGACCTCTCACTGTAATTGCCGTGGGTAACGTCTCTACCACCAAGGCTGTAATGTCTCTGTGATGTCCACCTAATTTGACTGTGACATCCACCACATCATAAGATTTGTGTGGGGCCTGACTTATAGCCCCTCCCAACATCATACTAACTTTCCTTGTGGCCTTCAACTTTAATTTAGCCACCAACTCCTTTGTTATCAAGGATACTTGTGCTCATGAGTCAAAGAATAATCGGGCTGTTTTGGACCTGTGCCCACTCACAACCTTTGCCATGACTGTAGGTAGGGCAGCACCTCCATGATTCTCACTCGGATTAGAGACTTCACTCCCACTAATCACGCTGGCTACCATTTCAGGCTCAGACTCACTTTCTATCTCTACCTGAGAGATATCCCTACTAGCCTGGGGTTCCCTTAAATTATTGGGACATAGTGCAGTATGGTGCTTACCTTTGCAACAGACTCGACACTCACTGAGCTGGGTGCCACAGTCTCTCGCAAAGTGTTCCCCACAACACTTGAAGCAGAGTCTCAACTCCTTTAGTCTCTGTTGCCTACTGCTCAGTGCTGTATACTCCGAGCAACTCGTGCTAGCGTGTTCACCTTCGCAGAACACGCATATTCTGGCATGAGTGCCTCTGAGGTTCTGCTTAGAGGTTCTTACCTTAGACACTTCTTTACCATAGTACACTCCAACGTTAGTCGTATGAGCTTTAGACTGATCTCTCGAGATCTTTGAGTAACTGTCTGGGTTTTTATGTGGTGATGGTGGTGACTCTTCTCTCACACCTATACTCAAATGAGAAACGAGATCTCCCAACCCCTCAACAATTTGTTGTATTGTGAACCTTTTCGTCCAATATTTTAAGTGTAACTCATGCACTGTAGTGCCAGCCAATTTCCTCTGAATCACCTGACTGATGAACCATTCTGACTTACCCCAATCATGTAAATCTTTAAGACTATTTGTCAAACTCATACTTCAATTCGGAACTTCTCTAGGCTCTGACGGTCATGGCGACAAGCCTCTAGATCCAACAACCGATAAAGTATAGCTACCTTTATCTCCTCAGTGTTGCCAAACATGTCCTTTAATTGGTCTTTGGCATGTTGGTAATTAGTGTCAGTGATTTGGTAATGCCAGACCAAGTCCAAGGCTTTACCCTTGAGCTGTGAACATAAATACTGTAATTTGACGGCATCTGACAAATCGTCTCTGTCATCTATCTGGGCTTTAAACTGATCCCAGAAAGCAATGTACTCTGTTAAGGTTCCGTCGAACATTGGTAAATTCAACTGGGGCAATCTGGGCAACACATTAACAGGCGTGCTGTTGTTCGTGTTCCCTGAAACATTTGCTGCCCCTGCTGTACCGGCCTTCAAAGTCTTTATTAACTGCCTGCAGAGTTTCATCTCTGCTTTACACTCTGCTCTTCGTTCGTCATAGTCCTTCCGTGCTACCTCGACTGTATAGTCAGACTCACCTGCAGCATAGGCCTCTGTCTCATAAAGGATAAATGATCTCTCAAAGGCCTCCAGCCTTTGCTCCAAAGGTTTCAGGCAACTCTCTAGTTCCTCACAGTCTACATCCTGATCTTGCCTGGCCATACGACACTCCTCACGTGCTTTGTTCAGGCGTCCCTTATAGGCTCCCATAGACCGCTTTAATTGACTTAGAGCTGAGACAGCTGGTACTTCATCTTCACCTACCATAGTCGCGGTTTAGTTAAGATCACGGTACTAATTTGTACTTCAATTAGCCCACCCCACAGCACGAACGGTATTAGGCAAGAATGAATGAGCCACAAGGCTTCTCAACAAGCTTAACAACTCCCTTTATTATATTGACTCTACTCTGAATCAAAATGTACACTGTTAGCTCTCAAATCCCAATCGAAATGTGTATCGATGTGAAAGCTTAACCTATCAATGTCAGCAAATAATTACAGGACTAAACCTAGTCTCAGGTACAATTCACAAATCCCACATTCTAATGAGTCAAAGACAATGAAAATCACACAATAAAAAGATGCAGTATACAAATTAAAAAATCACTTGGTTAGCACAAATAAATTCAACAATTCAACTTGTGAAACAGTAAATGAATAATGTATGCAAACAGCTTGGCCTAACTGTGCCCAGCTTACTCAGTCTAGCGCGGATGGTTGGATAAGGTAAATCCTAACCTAACTAGTGTGCTATAGCTTAAACCTGGCTTTAGAACTCCCTGTAAATAATAACTAGGTTAAATCTGTCCTAGCTACTATAACTGTTGTAAATATTGCACAAGCCTAGCCTAACTGTGGCTACCTTGCAAATCCACTGTAAGTAATTAACACACAAGTCTCCTACTCTGGATTACTTGTAATCACTGTAAATAATTAAATTCACAAGCTTCTCTAGCCTACCTGGCCTGCCTGTAAATGTAGTGTATAGTGTATAGTCAGCTTGGTCTAGCCTCTGTGTAACTCTGGGCCTAGGTGTGCTAACTTAACCTAACTCTCTTAAGCTGGTTCCTAACTGTGGCTTAGCTATGTTAATTTTAACCTAGCTATTCCACATCACAGTTCAAAGGACCACTTGTGAAAATTTGTTTGGACTGCCTCCAAGTGAGTCGCCTACCCTGGCAAGCTCTGTTGACACCGAGCTCTGAGGTCGGTACCTAAGCCTCACAAGTGGCTTATAGGACAGATTTTCATAAATGACTGATGTTGCAAGAAATTTCGCCTACATGCACGTTTAAAGGACTAACTTACTTGGTGATGTAGAATCTATTCTGGTCTTCAACCTCCCTAAACTTTAGTCCCTCTGGACTTGTCCTCAGAACCACGTGCAACCGGGAGCCTTAATTCCTGCAATATTCAGTCATTATTAGTGACCTGCCTGCGCCTCAGAAATTCCTATTTCCAAGGGAGGTGAATCCCCTAGAATACTATGCAGAAAGTGACACTAGCTTCTAGGCTGACAAGAGATGCTGGTACATACTGGGCATGCACTGCCGGATGCACAAAGGCCACAGCTCAACTCACTCACAACTTTCCCCAGACACTGGCCAGGATCCTAAGAAAAAGTGGAGGTCTTGTCTTACTGTAAGCCTGACGGAGGAGGTCATCTACAGTACATCGAGGTGTCTCCACCAGATTTCCCCAGGTCTAGTAAGTGACGATACATGGGGGCGCCGCCTGCTGGTCATGGCACTTGTTGCTACGATGATGTCTAGTCTTAGAAGGAAGCTCTGGCATCTTCGAGACCCATGCCTCGTCGTTCAAACTTGGACTGCCAGTTCTCACTAGCTAAC
>NC_091349.1:21656315-21723815 GCF_038502225.1 Cherax quadricarinatus
GGAGCCACATTGCTGTGTGTGGCTTGTTCCTGTGCTGGAGCCACATTGCTGGGTGTGGCTTGTTCCTGTGCTGGCGCCACATTGCTGGGTGTGGCTTGTTCCTGTGCTGCCGCTACATTGCTGGGTGTGGCTTGTTCCTGTGCTGGCGCCACATTGCTGGGTGTGGCTTGTTCCTGTGCTGCCGCTACATTGCTGGGTGTGGCTTGTTCCTGTGCTGGAGCCACATTGCTGTTTGTGGCTTGTTCCTGTGCTGGCACCACATTGCTGTTTGTGGCTTGTTCCTGTGCTGGCGCCACATTGCTGGGTGTGGCTTGTTCCTGTGCTGGAGCCACATTGCTGTTTGTGGCTTGTTCCTGTGCTGGCGCCACATTGCTGTTTGTGGATTGTTCCTGTGCTGGCGCCACATTGCTGGGTGTGGCTTGTTCCTGTGCTGGTGCCACATTGCTGGGTGTGGCTTGTTCCTGTGCTGGCGCCACATTGCTGTGTGTGGCTTGTTCCTGTGCTGGAGCCACATTGCTGGGTGTGGCTTGTTCCTGTGCTGGAGCCACATTTCTGTTTGTTGCTTGTTCCTGTGCTGGCGCCACATTGCTGTTTGTGGATTGTTCCTGTGCTGGCGCCACATTGCTGTGTGTGGCTTGTTCCTGTGCTGGCGTCGCGACGCTCTTTGGGGCTACCTTTCTATCACGATGTGCCTCAACGTTAGGAGTGGCTTGTGCAGTATACCTACTGGGCACCTGATGTTTTATAGCAGCATGGTGGCGTAGTGTACTAAGGCATTGACAGTTTAGCTAGCTTCCAGTGTTAGCTAAATGACTTAGGTTCAATTCCCAGCCAGTCACAGTATGTTTTTGATATATATATGTCGTTCCGTATAAGTAAAATTGGTCAATTAACAAGAACTCTTTTAAAATTAAGTCTTTTCTAAAATTTTCTTTTATACGTTTAAAGTTATATTTTTTCAGTTATGTTAACGTAAAAATTAAGAATTTTGCACAAAAAAGGATATTAGCAAACTTACCTAATCTTGTTATAACAAGCGCAATTTAAAGACAGCCAGGGGTCTATTGGTAATCCCCCTTATGTATGCTGGGAGGCAGTTGAGCACTCATTGTGTTGTCTCTTATCGTGCTAGTGGCACCCCTGCTTTTCACTGGGGGTATGTTGCATCGTCTGCCGAGTCTTTTGCTTTCATGGGGAGTGATTTTCGTGTGCAAGTTTGGTACTAATCCTTCTAGGAATTTCCAAGTGTATATAATCACGTATCTCTCTCACCTGCGTTCTAGGGAGTACAGGTTGAGGAACTTTAAGCGTTCCCAGTTATGTGTGCTGTGAAGGTTCTTTGTACATTTTCTAAGTCAGCCATTTCACCTGCGTTGAAAGGTGCTGTTAGTGCAGCAGTATTCCCGCCTAGATAGAACAATCGATCTGAAAGAGTGTCATCATGGGCTTGGCATCCCTAGTTCTGAAGGTTCTCATTATCCATACAATGTTATGGTCTTTGAAGGTGAGATCCTCTAACATGATCACTCCCAGGTCCTATACATTAGTTTTTTCGCTCTATTGTGTGGTTGAAATTTGTTTTATACTCCGATGTAGTTTTAATATTCTCATGTTTTCCATATCAGAGTAATTGAAATTTCTCATCATTGAACTTCATATTGTTTTCTGGGGCCCGTTTAAAGATTTGGTTGATGTCCACCTGGAGTCTTGCAGTGTCTGCAATGGAGGACATTGTTATGCAGATTCGGGTGTCATCCGCAAAGGAAGACACAGCGCTGTGGCTTACTTCCCTGTCTGTGTCAGATATGAAGATGAGGAACAAGATGGGAGCGAGTACTGTGCCTTGTGGAGCACAGCTTTTCACTGTAGCCGCCTCAGACTTTACTTTGTTTATTACTATTCTTTCTGTTCTATTTGTTAGGAAATTATAGATCCATCTACCAACATTTCCTATTATTCCTTATACGCATTTTGTGCTTTATTACACCATGATCACACTTGTCAAAGGCTTTTGCAAAATCAGTGTATATTACATATGCATTCTGTTTGTCTTCTAGAGCATTCAGGACCTTGTCATAGTGGTCCAGTAGTTGGGACAGACAGGAGCGACCTGCTCTAAACCCATGCTGCCCTGGGTTGTGTAACTGATAGGTATCTAGATGGGTGGCGATCTTGCGATATGGGACTATATCTATTGTTTTTAGCAGCTGTGGGACGACCCCTCTCCATACAATGTTAAAAACATGCGAAAGGGGCTTCTTGCAGTTCTTGATGAACACGGAGTTCCATGAGTCTGGGCATGGGCATGGGCATGGGCATGGTATGTCGTGTTTGGTTGTGAATTGTGACCGGTACGTCGAATTTGGTTGTGGTCTGTGACTGGTAGATCGTATTTGGTTGTGGTCTGTCATTGGTAAGTCTTATTTGGTTGTGATCTGTGACTGGTAGGTCGTGTTTGATTGTAGTCTGTGGCTGGTAAGTCGTGTTTGGTTGTGGTCTGTGACTGGTAGGTCGTGCTTGGTTGTGGTCTGTGACTGGTAGGTCACGTTTGGTTGTGGTCTGTGACGGGTAGGTCGTGCTTGCTTGTGGTCTGTGACTGGTAGGTCGTGTTTGATTGTGGTCTGTGACTGGTAGGTCGTGTTTGGTTGTGGTCTGTGATTGGTAGGTCGTGCTTGGTTGTGGTCTGTGACTGGTAGGTCGTGTTTGTGGTCTGTAACTGGTATGTCGTGATTGGTTGTGGTCTGTGAATGGTAGGTCGTGTTTGATTATGGTCTATGGTAGATGGTGTTGGTTGTGGTCTGTGACTGGTAGGTCGTGTTTGATTTTGGTCGTGTTTGGCTGTGGTCTGTCAGCCTGGTAAGCTGTCTTCACTTATGGTGCGCCGTTTGATTTTTATGATTCTTCGTTGTCTTCCTCTGTCGTAGGTTGCGACTGTTGTGGTTGTGTCACCATAGAAGGAAGGCCTTATTTGCTTGATGCCTGTCACTGTGATATACTGTGTTTGCTTCTGATTTTACATTAACCTGCTGATCAGGTCAGTAACGCTATTGGTTCATCGTAAGCACTACAGCCTAGCAGATCAGGAACTGCCTAGGCGAACTTGTCAAGTTCCCTCTTCCTTACAGCTAGATGATCCGTTGGTAATTAATTCCCTTTACATATAACGGGAGGTGTTGAAAATTCTTGACTACAGTGATCTGTCACTGTAGTCGGCTGTGTATGTTCGTGATCTGTACCAGTTGGTTGGCTGAGTATGTTTGTGATTTGTTCCAGTGGTTAGATGTGTATGTTCGTGATCTGTTCCAGTGGTCGGCAGTATATGTTTGTGATTTGTTCCACTGGTTAGATGTGTATGTTCGTGATCCGTACCAGTGGTCGGCTGAGTATGCTTGTGATCTGTCACAGTGGTTGGCTGAGGAAGTTCGTGATCTGTTCCATATTACAACCCAGGAGTCCCAAAGGCCTGTTATCCTGGGTGTAAAGGGAGCAAAATAAACACAGCAGAAAAACTTTTGACATATTATCCTTCACCAATTTAGAACAGAAGTATGTACACTATATACACTATGTACAACAATAGGTATTAGTGCACTCCTCGGTAAGCAAGGCAGAATAGAAGCCACTAGAGAGCAGACCGTGCTTCAACTAGCTCTAGAATGGGAATGACAAGGGCAGGTAGGAGAGTGGTACCCTCATCACCTCTGCGATTGCCAAAACCATCTTCTCATTGGCTGGAACCTGGGTACTGGTTGAACGACGGGGCCCCATCGTCAACTCTTAGTCCCTGGTTCGCTGGTTGGGGGAGATAGCCTGTAAATGAGGGTGTGTACATGCGCCGAATAAAGGTTATTTGGTGATTCGCTGCCTGACCACGGTGGAGTGCGGTTGTGTCTCGGCACCCCTCTGCTGTCTTCAGGCGAGCTACCTTAGTTCAGCAACAACCATTGAGTAGTGAGGACGTGCGCTGCTCATTGGGATATCAACATGGCGGAACATACAGTACGGAGAGTGAATACTATCTGCATAGAGCTGGTTCGTGGTACGTTAAGTGGATATACGATGAACGTCCTTCTCCCTAACATCATCAGGGATACATATGGTATTCCCAACGAGGAATTGTATGGCGTCGCCCTTAATGGTTTAACAAGAATCTTTGTGAAATTTCTACGAGTCGATTTCTACACAAGAATTGTCGAGCATTACCAGGAACAACGCATGAGTGTGAATTCAACGATGGATGTTGTGTTACATGACGTCTCTAAGTACTTCACATGGGTGAAGGTACGGAATGTACCCTTCGAGGCTACGGCTTATGGCCTGCAGGAGTTTTTTCGAAGTTATGGGACAGTGCATTCTGCAACAATGGGGGTGTGGAGGGATGGTCCATATGAAGGAATGCCGGAAGGTTCTTACACCCTTAAAATGACTTTAACAAGGCCTATACCATCCTATGTTACGATGATCGGTTGTAGAACACAGGTTTATGTGTACTATGCTGGGCAACGGAAAACATGTCGTCTATGTAGCTCTTATGAGCACATGGCAGCCCAGTGTCCTAGGAGGCGGGCTTCTCAAATTCTCGACACTCCAATTGTGATTCAACAGTCGTGTAATTTGGTGCCTGGCTCTGATGCCTCGGGAGGCCGGAGGAATGACCTCTGGAGCGAAGAGGTCGACCGGGAGGTGGCGGCGGCGGAGACATGTGTCACTCTCCCAGGGGCGTCGGGGGAGTTGAAGGTGACATCTGAGGAGACTTTCGTCCAGGAAGCTTCAACCCAGGATGGGTTATTGGCAGATGTGATCAAGGATTTTTTGGATGAGGAGGAACCCTGTGCAAAAGGTGTCCTCAGTTCATGTGAAGCTGGAACTTTGGAGGGACAACAAATTGTTGAGGAAGACTTGAGTAAGATTGGGCGGGAGCATGTGGTGGCCGTGGAGGTACACCAGGAGGATTTGTCTGAGGGTGATATGTGTGTAAGTGTGAGTTCTAGGAAACGAACTGCGGCATCAGAGATAGATGAGGTCATTACCCCGGGGCAGAGGCCGGGGAAGAAGTCATGGGCAGCGGTTGTGGAGCCGAGGACACATAGTGGTAGAGGTGTGCCTGAGTTGCAAATTGGGAAAGGGAGGGGGGAGGTGACTGCACAGGAAAACTCGAGTGGCAAAGGAACACGTAATATGAAAAGTGCAGTGGGTAAATCCCAGAGGCATAGGGGAAAGCCGCCCCTTCTGTAATTTTCAGATGTGTCACGCTTAATGTTAATGGACTTAAGACTGAGGTCAAGAAAGTTTGGTTGGAGTGGTTTTTAAGGCGGTTTGATGTTGACATATGCTTTTTGCAAGAGCATAATCACAGGGCTGGTAGTGTGTTGAGGGTGAAAGGATATCGGATGTATGTAACCAGTGGTTTGCAATTGAAAGGTGGGGTAGCAGTTGCGGTAAAGGAGACCAGCCCCTTGCGTGTCATCGGTTGGGAAGAGGGGGGGGGGTGGGAGGATCGTGAGGGTGGATGGCGTCTGGGGTGAGAGTCGAGTTAGTTTCGTGGGAGTTTACATGCCAGCAACTAGTAATATCAGGGTAAAAGTAGATTTTGTCAGAGAGGTATTGCTGTATCACTTGAGAGGTTTGCCTGCTATAACAGTAATAGGAGGTGATTGGAATTGTGTGATTAGGAGTGGTGATGTCGAACCGAGAGGGGCGGGTTGTGTGCTGAGTGTGCTGAGGGATGTATTGCGAGATATTGGGGTTGTTGATGTGGTGGGGAGGGGGGGTTACCTAGTGGAGCATACGTTCGTCCGTAGGGGATATGAAGCGCGATTAGACAGAATTTATATTAAGCAGGGTATAGATGTTGTGAGGGTGCAAACCTTCGATGTGGGGTTTTCTGATCACAGAGCGGTAATAGCAGATTTGATGTGGGATGGAGTGGTGCGTATTTATTCTGGGTACTGGAAATTAAATGTAAGGCTTCTTAAGGAGGAGGGGGAGGGGCCTTTTTTCAGTGATTGGTGGTTGCCTTTTTGGGAGGCTAGGAACAGGGAGATAGATCTGTTAGATTGGTGGGAAATGCAGGCAAAACCTGGAATAGCGAATTTTTTTAAGGCTAGGGGACGAGAGGAGGCGAGGTGGCGTTTTGGGTTGCAAAATTATCTGGAGGGACAGTTGCAAGATTGTTACGTTGGGGGAGGTGGTAGGAGGGATGATATGGACAGACTGCAGAGTAGAATAGCTGAATTACACAATGATAGGTTTGATGCAATTAGGGTTAGGGCGGGGTTAGAGGATGTTTTGTGGGGTGATAAACCGTCTGGGTATGTTTTACGTAAATTTCGGGACCGACAGAGTGTAACCACCATTCTACAATTGGAGACTAGCCCTGGGGTGGGAGGGTATCCAGTGGGTCGAGTCCTATCCAATACGGAAAGTATGAGTCTCTATGCTGATAGTTGGTTTAGAGAGAAATGGAGTTGGAGGGAGGGGGGTTCCTGGGAGGGTATTTTTGAAGGGGGGTTCCATAGCATTTTAAGTGAGCAGGATAGAGTGGGGTTGGAGGTTGGTATAAGTGAGGTTGAGGTGGAAGAGGCAGTTTTCGGGATGAGTACCGGGAAAACACCAGGGATAGATGGTATACCAAATGATTTTTATAGAGCACATTGGGGGTGTATTAGGCAGTGTTTTGTTAGGCTATTGGACCATATGTTAACTAGTGGGAAGTTGGGCATATCGCAAAGTACGGGTGTCATAGTTTTGGTGCCAAAGAAGGGGGGGGGGTAGAGAGTTGAGTGCTTACCGTGCAATATCTTTGATGTGTGCTGATTACAAGGTTTTTGCGAAAATTTTGGGTAATAGACTGAAGAAGGTCATGGGGTCGGTGATACATGGGGGACAGTTTGGTATCCCGGGGAGGAGTATGCGGGTAGGTCATGGTCGTATTCGGGATTTCCTTGAGGGTAGTAATAAGGGAGGTATTCTAGGTCTGGATTGGGAGAAAGCTTATGATTATGTGGATAGGGAATTTTTGATTGAGAGTATGGTGAGAATGGGTTTTGGAGGGAGGGTGGTTGGATGGGTGAGGACTTTGTATGAGAATGCATCAATGAGAGTACAGGTAAATGGGAGGTTGGGTAGTTCAGTAAGCATGGGAAGGGGTTTAAGGCAGGGGTGTCCACTCTCCCAAATACTCTTTGCATGTATGCAGAATCCTTTCTATGTTCTGGTTGATGGTGGGATGGGAAGGTTGGGGGAGAGTGGAGGATATTGTGGGAATATTGTTGGTTATGTAGATGATACAACTGTTTTACTTAATGAGATTGAAGATTTAAGAAAAGTGGGAAGGGTAATTGAGATTTTTGGGAATGCTACTGGGATGAGAGTTAATAAGCAGAAATCACGGTTGTTGGAGGTAGGGGCTTGGGTAGGAGGGACCTTGGGGGAGGAGTTTGGTTGGATAACTGTAGATAGGCTAAAGATTTGTGGGATTTTATTTTTGGCAGATGCACAGGAGAGCAGGAGGGTTAATTCAGAAATGGTAATGGACAGAGCTTTGAGTAGGCTGAGGAGTCTAAGGGCCGGGGATGTAACCTTGCATCAAAGGGTTGTGGTGGTAAATACGCTGATTTATAGTAAGGTGTGGGGAGTGGCGGAAATTTACCCATTACAAAGTCAGGATATTATGGAAATGCAAAGAAGGGTCTTAAGGTATGTGTGGGGCTATGGGAGGGCGTGGTTGGGCAAAGATGTAGTAATGACTGCGGTAAGGCAGGGAGGACTGGGATTGATTGCATTAGGGTCTAGGGTGAAGGCGCTATATGTGAAGCAGAGGTATATTCGGGCAGCGGGGGAAAGGGGACTTCGGGTGGGGGAGGTGATGGGGGATATCCGCAAATGGTGGGGTGGCAGGGACTTAGTGGAGTGTGAAGACATGTTGCGGTTTATGTTAAAGGTATGCAATGTTAAAAAACTCAAGGTAAAATGGTTAGTGGGTGTACCTGGAGTTTACCTGGAGAGAGTTCCGGGGGTCAACGCCCCCGCGGCCCGGTCTGAGACCAGGCCTCCTGGTGGATCAGAGCCTGATCAACCAGGCTGTTGCTGCTGGCTGCACACAAACCAACATACGAGCCACAGCCCGGCTGATCCGGAACTGACTTTAGGTGCTTGTCCAGTGCCAGCTTGAAGACTGCCAGGGGTCTGTTGGTAATCCCCCTTATGTGTGCTGGGAGGCAGTTGAACAGTCTCGGGCCCCTGACACTTATTGTATGGTCTCTTAACGTGCTAGTGACACCCCTGCTTTTCATTGGGGGGATGGTGCATCGTCTGCCAAGTCTTTTGCTTTCGTAGTGGGTGATTTTCGTGTGCAAGTTCGGTACTAGTCCCTCTAGGATTTTCCAGGTGTATATAATCATGTATCTCTCCCTCCTGCGTTCCAGGGAATACAGGTTTAGGAACCTCAAGCGCTCCCAATAATTGAGGTGTTTTATCTCCGTTATGCGCGCCGTGAAAGTTCTCTGTACATTTTCTAGGTCGGCAATTTCACCTGCCTTGAAAGGTGCTGTTAGTGTGCAGCAATATTCCAGCCTAGATAGAACAAGTGACCTGAAGAGTGTCATCATGGGCTTGGCCTCCCTAGTTTTGAAGGTTCTCATTATCCATCCTGTCATTTTTCTAGCAGATGCGATTGATACAATGTTATGGTCCTTGAAGGTGAGATCCTCCGACATGATCACTCCCAGGTCTTTGACGTTGGTGTTTCGCTCTATTTTGTGGCCAGAATTTGTTTTGTACTCTGATGAAGATTTAATTTCCTCATGTTTACCATATCTGAGTAATTGAAATTTCTCATCGTTGAACTTCATATTGTTTTCTGCAGCCCACTGAAAGATTTGGTTGATGTCTGCCTGGAGCTTTGCAGTGTCTGCAATGGAAGACACTGTCATGCAGATTCGGGTGTCATCTGCAAAGGAAGACACGGTGCTGTGGCTGACATCCTTGTCTATGTCGGATATAAGGATGAGGAACAAGATGGGAGCGAGTACTGTGCCTTGTGGAACAGAGCTTTTCACCGTAGCTGCCTCGGACTTTACTCTGTTGACGACTACTCTCTGTGTTCTGTTAGTGAGGAAATTATAGATCCATCGACCGACTTTTCCTGTTATTCCTTTAGCACGCATTTTGTGCGCTATTACGCCATGGTCACACTTGTCGAAGGCTTTTGCAAAGTCTGTATATATTACATCTGCATTCTTTTTGTCTTCTAGTGCATTTAGGACCTTGTCGTAGTGGTCCAATAGTTGAGACAGACAGGAGCGACCTGTTCTAAACCCATGTTGCCCTGGGTTGTGTAACTGATGGGTTTCTAGATGCGTGGTGATCTTGCTTCTTAGGACCCTTTCAAAGATTTTTATGATATGGGATGTTAGTGCTATTGGTCTGTAGTTCTTTGCTGTTGCTTTACTGCCCCCTTTGTGGAGTGGGGCTATGTCTGTTGTTTTTAGTAACTGTGGGACGACCCCCGTGTCCATGCTCCCTCTCCATAGGATGGAAAAGGCTCGTGATAGGGGCTTCTTGCAGTTCTTGATGAACACAGAGTTCCATGAGTCTGGCCCTGGGGCAGAGTGCATGGGCATGTCATTTATCGCCTGTTCGAAGTCATTTGGCGTCAGGATAACATCGGATAGGCTTGTGTTAATCAAATTTTGTGGCTCTCTCATAAAAAATTCATTTTGATCTTCGACTCTCAGTCTGGTTAGCGGCTTGCTAAAAACTGAGTCATATTGGGACTTGAGTAGCTCACTCATTTCCTTGTTGTCATCTGTGTAGGACCCATCTTGTTTAAGTAGGGGCCCAATACTGGACGTTGTTCTCGATTTTGATTTGGCATAGGAGAAGAAATACTTTGGGTTTCTTTCGATTTCATTTATGGCTTTTAGTTCTTCCCGCGATTCCTGACTCCTAAAGGATTCTTTTAGCTTAAGTTCGATGCTTGCTATTTCTCTGACCAGTGTCTCCCTACGCATTTCAGATATATTGACCTCTTTTAGCCGCTCTGTTATTCTTTTCCGTCGCCTGTAAAGGGAGCGCCTGTCTCTTTCTGTTTTACATCTACTCCTCCTTTTTCTTAGAGGAATAAGCCTTGTGCATACATCGAGTGCTACCGAGTTAATCTGTTCTAGGCATAAGTTGGGGTCTGTGTTGCTTAGTGTATCTTCCCAGCTTATATCGGTTAGGACTTGGTTTACTTGGTCCCACTTTATGTTTTTGTTATTGAAGTTGAATTTGGTGAATGCTCCCTCGTGACTAATCTCATTATGTCGGTCTGGGGCTCCGCGCATACATGACTGAACCTCAATTATGTTGTGATCTGAGTATATTGTTTTTGATATGGTGATATTTCTTATCAGATCATCATTGTAATTGAAGATGAGGTCTATTGTATTCTCCAGTCTAGTAGGCTCTATTATTTGCTGGTTTAAATTGAATTTTGTGCAGAGATTTAAAAGCTCGCGTGAGTGTGAGTTTTCATCAGAGCTGCCTCCTGGTGTTATTTCTGCAACAATATTATTTGCTATATTCCTCCATTTTAGGTGCCTTAAGTTGAAATCCCCCAGGAGCAAGATGTTGGGTGCAGGAGCTGGAAGGTTTTCCAGACAGTGGTCAATTTTTAACAGCTGTTCCTGGAATTGCTGGGATGTTGCATCCGGAGGCTTGTAGACTATCACAATGACTAGGTTTTGGTTCTCGACCTTTACTGCTAAAACTTCCACTACATCATTTGAGGCATTTAGCAGTTCTGTGCAAACAAGTGACTCTGCAATGTACAGGCCAACCCCCCCCTTTTGCCTGTTCACTCTGTCACATCTGTATAGGTTGTAACCTGGGATCCATATTTCGTTGTCCAAGTGATCCTTTATGTGGGTCTCAGTGAAAGCCGCGAACATTGCCTTTGCCTCTGCAAGCAGTCCACGGATGAAAGGTATTTTGTTGTTTGTTGCTGGCTTTAGACCCTGTATATTTGCAAAGAAGAATGTTATCGGACTGGTGGTATTGTTGGTACTGGGGGGGGATTTTTTTTCCGGCATTAGTATCTGTATCTGTTGGTTTGGAGTGGAGGCCATCGACTGTGGTTCCACTCCAGGAATGACTGGATTTGGTGTACGATTTCTGCCATTTCCTGCCAGTTTTTTTCCTTCCTGGCACTAAAAAACCTCTCCCTCTTGAGTGGCTGTGGCTACCCAGGTTTTCCCATGGCCTGGATGTTTTGTATCTTTTTGTCCCCTTTAGATGGTATGCCTGGCAATTTAAGTTATAGCACAGTCTTTCCTGTACTGAAGAGGTACACAGTTCAGGGTGAAAAAGCTTACAGGAAGGGAGTTTGCATTTTCCTGTTGTCATATGGGCATGGCATTTCCTAGGGTGGTCATAGTTGCACGTCCCATCTGTTTTTCCAGATTTCCCATGCCAGCAGATACCGAGTGCATAGTATGTGCACAGGCTTGGTTTCCGTTTGCCTTGGGTTTCTGTGACTGTATTCCCTGTTGGTGCATGTTTCCCTGTCTTACTTCTATCCTCCCTAGCACCAACAATGGAGCTCCCACCATTTGTTTTTGGTAATATATCCTCACTATTGCTAGTGGAGTCCTCTTGTTTGCTATTTCCTGCGGTATTTCTAGTTTGCAATATTGGTTTTATCTTATCTTTGACTACACTTGTTTCCCTACTATGGCTCCTGTCCCCTATGCGGTCATTCATATGTATTCCTTCCTGCGTATAATTCCCGACTACCTGGACAAAATCTCCAGCTTCACCATTACTGTCTCCCAGGACAGCATCTCCAGCTTCCCCATTACTGTCTCCCAGGACAGCATCTCCAGCTTCACCATTACTGTCTCCCAGGACAGCACCTCCAGCTTCACCATTACTGTCTCCCAGGACAGCACCTCCAGCTTCCCCATTACTGTCTCCCAGGACAGCACTATCAGCCCCCCATTTACTGACTACCAGGACATCATCTCCAGCCTTACAGTTTCTGACTACATGGCCAGTATCAAGGGCAGTACCATTCAGCCCGGACTTTTTATGTTCCCATCTGTTGTAGAAAGCTTCCAGGTTTTCTATGAAAGCAGCTTTGATGTTGACCTCTTTTAATACCCTTGTGATTTTAGTCCACAGATTTATCTCATTTGGGCATACCCAAAAACACTTCCCTGTTTTAATACTGCTTGTAGCTAGTTCTTGGATATCTGCACAAGGGGCGTGACACCAATTTCCACAGAAATGACAATTTATGTATGTGGAAGCCCGTTTGTTTGACTGACCACAGACTACACACAGCTTCATAATGATTTGAATGGTGTGGGCCGTCGTCAGGAATTAATGCAAGGGATGGCAGTGTATCCCACATATGATTGGAGAGTGATATGGGTGGAATTTAGTAAATTAAGAATACCGGCAAGAGCGAGGGAATTAGTATATAGATTTCTTATGGGGACGTTAGCATCGAAAGAGGTGCTAAGATGAATGGGTTTTGTGAGAGAGGCGTCATGCGCTTTTTGTGGGGAAGTTGAAACGGCTTTTCATGTAGTATATTTTTGTTCTGCATTGGAGGTGGTAAGATTGTGGTTGAAGAGGGTTTTCTTTTTATTGGGGGGGGGGGAAAGATATCACCCCTTAGGGCTTTAATGTTAGATATGGAAGGGGTACCCAAAGAGGTGGGAAGGGCTATCAGATATGTAATAGTTGATTACTTGTATGTTTCTTGGGGGATGAGGGAGGTGGAGGGGAACATAAGGATAAAAGCGTTGGTGGCGAGTTTTTATAGGACAGCATGTAGGAACAAACAATTATATGGGGGAAGGTGGGTAATTAGTTTTCCGGAGGGATATCGTGGACTTACTGTTGAACGTTTACTCCGTTTGAGTATGGGGTGAGAGGCAAGGGGTTGGTCTCTTCAGTGGTGCGCCCTCTTGGTGTGATTGGAAGCCTGGTGAGGTATGGTTGATTGGTTTGCACGGTGGTTGATGTGGGTAAAGTTTATTGTAGGGAGCCGTTGGGGGCTCCGGGGTATGTAGACCTTATGAATTTTTGTAAATTCACAGAGTCAAAAGTTGTATGTGATTTTCGGTTTTTTCCCTTATTGTTATAAGAATCATTTTATATAGGAGGTTTATATTTATATGTATAATGTGAGGATATGTCTTATATATTTTTAATCTGAAGATAGATTTAGCCTTGTCATACACCTCTTTTTTTTTTATTGTATTGAATATGTACATTATGCACTATGTACGAAAATATATAAGTATTTGATGGGGTTTATATATACCCTTATTTTGTATGGAAGGTCTTATTATATATTGAGTGTTAATCAGTAACATTAACTTTGTGTATGTGTAGGGTGTTTGGGGGAACCAATGTCTTTGGTATAGTTCTATCATAGATTGTAATATTTAGTTTATTTACAGACAAGTCATTTAGCGATTTATTTCTATGTATGATTTAGTTTGTTCTTATGAATAAGTGCACATACACGAATGTGTATATGCATGCGTATATGTATACATATATGATTGCAGGACTCGTTCCTACATGTCTTATAATGACCCTGACTGTTTTTGTTTGGAAGTCTGCTGGGTTGGGTTATTTTAGTAGAAATTGTTATCAATGACCATTCATTAGGGAAATTAATGTATGATATTTAGAATGGGGACTGTACATTCGGGGGGGGGGGTAGAAGTGTCAGCTGTGTCGGCACTGGCAATAATGAGTATTGTAAAGGAGGGTTTGAAGATTATGTGGATTAATAATATATAAATAACAAAGTGGAAAAAATAATGCAGATTGTAGGTTTGGGTTTTCCTTGGTTATAATAATAATGATGAATATTGTTATGTTATCTTGTGTAATCTTACTTAACATAGTTACATTGGATGTAATGTATATGGGATGAGGGACAGTTGTGACAACACAATGTTAATCGTCTGTGTTCATTTAGACAATGGGATTTATAATTTTGAGTAAGAACTGATACTGTGTTCTTTTATCTATTTAATGTACTGTGTTGTTTTAAATAAAAAATATAAAAAAAAAAAAAAATAAAGGTTACGTACTCTTTTGCATGCCACATCAATATATGTTTGTGACCTGTTTCAGTGGGCGGCTGCGTATGATTGTGATCTGTACCAGTAGTCGGCTGAGTATGTTTGTGATCTGTCACAGTGGTTGGCTGTGTATGTTTGTGATGTGTCACAGTGGTTGGTTGTGTATATTTATGATGTGTCACAGTGGTCATCTGTGTATGCTTGTGATCTGTTACCTTGGTTATAGGTGTATGTTTGTGATCTGTCACAGTGGTCATAGGTGTATATTTGTGAACTATCACAGTGGTCAGGTTTTTATGTTTGTGATCTATCACAGTGGTCATCTGTGTAAGTTTGAGATCTGTAGCAGAATTAAACTGTTTGCTTGTGTGTCCTCTTAGTTATAGGCTATCTTTTTGTGATTTTTCATCATATAATGGCCAGTGCCCAGTCAGTCGCTGTAAAGGAATGTGTGTCAGTATGTTTCTCCTTGTGGAAGATGTTTTTTGTTTCTTCTGGGACTTTATTGAAAGCCATTGTTTTATTGATAGATTTTGCTTAACTTTATTATGTTTTGGTTATAGACTTCTTTTGCTTCTGATTTTTTTGTGTGTCTGATATTATTAATTGTTTTTGCGTGTCTTATTGGTAGTCTGTGTTTGTTACTTGCATGCTTTCATTTTTAGAAAGAAATAGAAAGGGGGAGGGGAGAAAAAGACCCAGAATAACAGTTAATTAAGCAAATTTAACTTCACATAGGTATTATGTTCTCAGTTTGGTGCTTTAAATTGCCCTTTTGGCTAACAAGGACGGCATCACCAAAGGCAGCTCCACCCCCTTCCACGACAGAGTATGGCAAGTAGGTGTCTGCCAATGTGGCAGCACAGGTGTAGTCCCAGGCAATCTGCTTTCCAGCCTTCCAGGGTAGCATAGTGGCTCCATCAGGACGCTTTTGACTTCCATCAGACCTCTGTAGCAGACATTTTACCTACAGTTCTTTGAGTGTAGAGGAGGTGAGTAACTGGTAAATATTGCAATCTTTTTTGATAGTAAGAATTCCATGTTGATAATTTGTCGTTATCTACAGATCTACAGTAAAGAAGACCCAAGAGAAAATTCCTGTTTCTTGAGTAAGAAGAGCCATGAGAGTTTAATGCTCTTGCCACTTTACAGAAATATTTCTCTGTCTTCATCTTTTTTTTTTTCAAAAGATTCGTGATAATATTATTTTTATCAATAGGCACTTTCTCTTATGATATTTATCATGCTCAGGAATATTACTATAAGCTGCAAGGCAGCTCATGAGCACACAACTCATTATTACTGATGCTAAGTGTGTATGTAAAATCCATTTTCATAATAGTAATAAATTATGCAGGATTTCACGAGACAGTAACACATTTCCTCCATGACATTGCACTATTTATCGGTGGAACTTTTTGCCAGTGACGTCGTAAGGGGGGGGGGGGTCAGCCCGGGTGACACCATCAAGGGGTGACACCATCAAGGGGTGACACCATCAAGGGGTGAAACCATCAAGGGGTGACATCATCAAGGGGTGACACCATCAAGGTGTCACCCCTTGATGGTGTTAGATGCTCCATAGAGCCTCTAAAGAAGGTGACACTAATGCACAAAACAGTGCTGCACCAACATAAGAGAAGAATCCTTCGTTGCTATATAGTCCCGTATATGATTACAGAGCACAAATAGGCCTATATAGAGAAAATCTTTGATTTTGAAGATATGATAGATGATTTTGCAGGATTAAAGGCAAGGAAATTTAAGATCAGATTCACTGAGATGTTACCTGTACTCAAGGTCAAATGGGAACTAGTGTTTCTTTGATATTGCAAGGTTTTTCTTTATTTTTCAAGTTTTTCTTTTTTTTGCATTGTTGAAGATGAATAAATGTAGGAACTGTTGCGTGTACTCAAAGTGGTATTTGAGTTTATGTTTCCTCAATATTACTACGATTATTTATCATTAATAAAGTTGACAAGTATTCTTCTGTTTGGTTTATGGCCTTTAAACGTTCTTGTTGCTAAACTTTAGTCACTGGTCATGCAGTACTGATGTAACTGGAGTTTACTCCCCCTATCCCCCCGGCTTTGGATTTCGTGGGGGTGACACCATAGATGGCGCCCAGGGTGACACCAACCCTAGCAACGCCAATGCTTTTTGGGTAGACATCCATTACCAGGACCAGTGTTCGTTCCAGCAGAATGTAAAAATAGTAGGAGTCTGCATCATTCCTTTCAGTGGCTATGATAAACGTTACACAGGAAACCTTCATGGGACGAGAGTAAAAGGACACCAGCCCGCCTGCAGAACACATCATATAAACAGTACGTGTGTAATGCATCGAGGCAGCGACAATCACCCCAAGAAATGATTAAATTATAAACTAATTATTTGGGAAGTAGTGTCAGTCAGAAAACTACTACATAGAACTCGAGTAGCATCCAGGGTTGAAAACTTAGTGCTTTCTGCTACATCTAGCATTTGTATTTTTTCTAGGGGTTTCAAATCTGCACGGACGTGCTTTTTAGCGTTTTTTTTTTTTTTAAGTTAACTTAGTGTTAAATCCAGCGCGTTTTTTACTATTTTTTTTTCGAAACCTAGCTATGTATATGTAATAAACAAAAACCTAAATATAAGTAAGGAAATAAATAAGAACTAGGCTTAATAATAAGTCTCACTAGGCACTTTTCTGAAGTTCTGGTTAGACAGGTCCAGATCACGTTCAGTCATGATTCTCCTGACATGACAGTATTATGACCTGGACTGTGGAGAAATTTTCTCCAGGAGCGGGTATTCAGCCCCCTTCGGCCCCTTTCAGCCCTTTTCAGCCCTGAGGGACCCAGCCCTCTCAGAAGGGACAAGCATCTTGTTTACTGCTACATCAAGTAATTACCAGCAGATGTTTAAGCGGCGTGTATGTAACGCGGCTCTTTGCTAGAGACCACTGTTGCAAGAGTGTAGTTTAAATAAGATATATTCAATCTCTTACCTTAGCAGGACAATTAAAGAAATCCTGCACCCACTTTATTACCATGGTAAAGATTGTGTACATTGTTGTCTATGCTTAAGACAGCAAGAATCAAGCATTCTGCTTTGCTTCCTGGAGGAAGTTTGGCAAGGAAGGGAAATGTGCTAGGTCAGCTTTTCCTTTATGTGCTCGGGGCAGTGGCATCGAAGGAAGCTGTGGCATTTTCAGATTGCTTTTGACCCTGCTAGGGCTCACACTGATGCCGGGATAACCAACAAAGAACACTGATCTGCGCATTCTTGTGCATAAAAGTGTCTCTAAAAACACATCTCAACACTTACAGAGAAGTGTGATCAGCTTCTTTAGTGATAAGATTGTGAATAAATAAACAAATCTTGATGAACAGTGTAACAACGAGTGTTGCGATCCAACAAAGAATAGTGCGACATTCTTCAGAGAACACTATTCTTCAATCAAGACACAGATACCCAGGAGTAAGGGTCCGATACACAAACCCAGGTAAGTCTGTTTAGTGTGTGATGCTTCTAGTGACTGTGCAGTTAGAAACTCTGTACGCTTAACAGATTACCATAAACCCTGGTGAGGTGTGGACTTTTGAGTCCACACCGGTAAGTGTTGTCAGCAATCAGTTTCTGAGATATGCTGACATAACATCCCCTAGGGGTAATTCTTCTCACCTATATTTTAATTTCCAGCCCATTGAGGAATGCATAAGACAGCTTCTCAAGACATCGCTTGCAGGGATGGCTGTGTAGGCAAAAGCTGTCTTTCAAGCTAAGTTCCCCAATAGTTCACTTTATAATCTTTGATTAGCTTGTAGCATTATCCTCAACATGGGCCGTGAACCTGTGACTGACAGACTGTGTGAAACATCCATCATACCAGTTCGGCATTTTAGACCCTTGAGTGTGTTTTCTGTTACCCTTACTATTACTGTCACTTTATTTGCTCTGACTATTTATTATGAGCAACAAATATACTCAGCATTTCAGAGTCCAGTGACTCAGTGACTCAAGATACCAAAAATGGTCAACAAAAGTGGCGGACAATGACACAAAATGTTTTTGTAAGAACTGCAAATGTTCATTTGCAGCTAAATTAAGTGACATTGAAAGGCACAAAAATACTGCAAAGCACAAGAAAACCGAAGAACAAATCAGTAGACAAGGACAATGCTTCAGTCTGAAAGACTAAGTGATGATGTAAGAAGAACAGAGAGAAATATGTCTTTGTTCATTGCTGAACATTGTTCATTACGAGTAGATGACCACTTAAGTGAACTCTACAAAGAACATTTTCCTGACAGTTCTGGATGTAAGAACCTTAAGCTCAGGATGACAAAATGTAGTGCAGTTGTTTACAATATACTTGCACCTTATTTAGGTGATGACTTGAAAGCTGATATTGGAAATTGGAAATTCAACTCATTAATAGATGAAAGTAATGATATTTCAGGAATCAAACATCATAGCTATTAAGTATAGCTATTATATATTATTCTGAGTGAAAGAAACAAATCGTGATCACTTACTGAGACCTAGTTGAACTGTGTGACTGCACTGTCCATGCAATATATTAGGTTTTAAGGGAATGCTTGAATAGAAATGGACTCAAGCTACAATTTTTTTTTTGTTTTAACCACTGATAATTCTTCTTTTATGACCGGTGTCAACAAATAAGTGTTTGTAAAATTGAAATCTGAAGCTTAATGTCAAGAGTTTGAAAGCTGTTTTGACTATTAAATACAGAGTGAGAAGACATGGTAAATTCTGCTGTGTTTACAAATTACCAAGTCATGCGAAAAATACTCTCTTGTATGTATATCATCCTTCACAACGATCACAACATGAAACAGGTACACTTGCTGAAGATGCGATGGCTTATTGTAATATACATGAAGAATAATGGCCTGTATACTGGCGAGCGAGAACAATGCATAATGCGTTAATTTTGGAAAGAACAATGTTAGCGCATTTCCAGCCCCAAATAAAGACAATGCCACGGGTTTTTAGCGCGTTTCAGGTAATAATCTAGCACTATTTGAAAATTTCATTTGGCAACCCTGAGTCTAGCATCATGTTAGTGAAAACTTTAGTTTACACAATGCGTGCAAATTATCCGAGAGCTAACATAACGGACCTTGCTTCCCATCATACTCTTCTATGACTCTCCCTCCCTTATTTTGAATATATTCTCTACTAACATGGAAAAAGCTCCTGTAATGCTTTTTTTTTCACTATTTCACAAATGTTTAAATACAAACGTTAATTTTCGGAGGGACTGACCGCAGTCAGTCAGTCATGTGTTTAGTTTGTAAATAATTTCCTTCGTCTATAAAAGCCTCAATAAAATGTTATAACTTTATTCTGGAAGCTTTTCCAAATAATTGTTGTCTCTTAATATTTTATTTCTGTGATAATCTTACCCATGCTGCTATACTCTGGCACATCTTGCCCATGCTGCTATACTCTGGCACATCTTGCCCATGCTGCTATACTCTGGCACATCTTGCCCATGCTGCTATACTCTGGCACATCTTGCCCATGCTGCTATACTCTGGCACATCTTGCCCATGCTGCTATACTCTGGCACATCTTACCCATGCTGCTATACTCTGGCACATCTTGCCCATGCTGCTATACTCTGGCACATCTTACCCATGCTGCTATACTCTGGCACATCTTACCCATGCTGCTATACTCTGGCACATCTTACCCATGCTGCTATACTCTGGCATATCTTACCCATGTTGCTATACTCTGGCACATCTTACCCATGCTGCTATACTCTGGCACATCTTACCCATGCTGCTATACTCTGGCATATCTTACCCATGCTGCTATACTCTGGCACATCTTACCCATGCTGCTATACTCTGGCATATCTTACCCATGTTGCTATACTCTGGCACATCTTACCCATGCTGCTATACTCTGGCACATCTTACCCATGCTGCTATACTCTGGCACATCTTGCCTATGCCTATACCCTTTAATGGAGGGATTATCTGAAACGCAATCAACAAATTTAACTGAGCTTCTACAGTCATATCCTAATATTTTTTTGGATGTGCCGAAAAAATGTACGTTAGGTTATCATGATGTAGATGTGGGAAACTCTAAACCAATTAAACTCTCCCCCTACAGAGCTAATCCTGAAAAGCAGAGGCTACTTCAGCAGGAAGTAAAATTTTGTTAAAGCATGGTTTAGTGGAGGAGTCATCTAGTCCATGGGCTTCACCGTGCATCCTTGTGAAGAAGGCTGATGGAGGGTTTCGTATGTGTACAGACTACCGTAAGGTGAATGAGGTCACAATTACAGATGCTTACCCTCTTCCTCGTCTGGATGATGTAATTGACTTTGTGGGTAAGGCTACTTTTGTGTCCAAGTTAGATCTCCTTAAAGGTTACTATCAGGTACCTTTAACGGATAAGGCGAAGGAAATCTCTGCCTTCGTAATTCCAGGAGGTCATTATCAATACACAGTTACCCCCTTCGGAATGAAAAATTCCCCCTCTTCATTCCAGAAACTTATCCATCAGGCTATTAAAGGACTTGAAGGCATGGCAGTGTACCTAGATGATATTGTTGTGGTGTCTGATACTTGGGATCAACACATTCTTAGACTTAAGGCTCTTTTTGAGACCTTTCAGAGTTCCCATTTAACAGTTAATTTATCTAAATCTTCCTTTGGCCAGGCCACTGTCACTTTTCTAGGCCATGAAGTAGGTAGTGGTAAAGTTGCACCTAAACTTGCTAAAGTTTTTGCTATTAAAAATTATCCAGTTCCTCATGATAGGAAATCTCTTCAACGTTTCCTAGGCATGATAGGATTTTACAGAAGATTCTGTATGAATTTCTCAGATATTGTAGCCCCTCTTACCTCTCTTACCAGTCACAAAGTTCCCTTTAATTGGACCTCAGAATGTAACACTGCTTTTAATAAAGCAAAAAGATTATTGTGTACTGCACCCATTCTTTTGTCTTCAGACTTCTCCAAACCTTTTTCATTACAGGTTGATGCTTGTGAGTCTGGGGTTGGGGCAGTACTATTACAAATCGAGAATGAGGAGTTGCAGCCTGTAGCATACTTTCCAGCCAAGTTCCAGCCACATCAGAGGGCTTACTCTACCATTGAAAAAGAAGTCCTTGTGCTGGTACTGGCTTTGGAGCATTTCGATGTTTATGTGGGCCAGACATCGCAGGTGGTCACAGTCTACAGTGATCACAATCCTCTAGTATATCTCCAAGCCATGAAGAACCACAACACAAGGCTCATGCGCTGGATGCTAAGACTGCAACCATACTCACTCAGAATTAAATATATTGCCGGCAAAGAAAATGTGTTGGCAGACTCATTATCTAGAGTCTAATATTTTTATTTATTTAGGTTAGGATGTTATATTATTTGTGGTAACCCCTTTTCACGCTCTTTATTTTTATCCCCTGGTGTGGGTTTTTTTTTTTAGTGAGGGGATGCGGGCTACCGTCCGCCTGTATCTTGGACCTATGCTAGCCTGACTGACTGCTGTCTCACTCTGAGTTTAGGGTTTGGCTTTTTGTCACGAGAAAAGCTGAGCTCTATCTAAGAGTTGGATGGTGGAGAGGAAAGGCGGTCCCATTATTTTGTGCCATGGTGGCATGGTTACCACTGGGAGGTGGCAGCCTAATCCTGAGCCTTCTCGGGGTGGGGGTGTGGCATGCAAAGAATATGTAACCTTTATTCGGCGAATGTACACACCCTCATTTACAGGCTATCTCCCCCAACCAGCGAACCAGGTTGCAAAGAGTTGATGATGGGGCCCCGTCGTTCAACTAGTGACCAGGTTCTAGCCAATAAGAAGATGGTTTTGGCAATTGCAGAGGTTATGTGGGTACCACTCTCCTGTCTGCCCTTGTCATTCCCATTCTAGAGCTGGTTGAAGCACGGTCTGCTATCTTGTGGCTTCTATTTCTGCCTTGCTTACCGTGGAGTGCACTATACTTATCACTGTACATAGTGTACATATTGCTGTTCTAAATTGGTGAAGGATAATATAAGTCTAAACTTTCTCTGCTGTGTTTGTTTTACTCCCATTACACCCGGGATAACAGGCCATTTGAAATCCTGGGTTGTAATACCCATGCTGCTATACTCAGACACATCTTGCCCATGCTGCTATACTCGCACATCTTGCCCATGCTGCTATACTCTGGCGCATTTTGCCCATGCTGCTATACTCAGATACATCTTGCCCATTCTGCTATACTCAGACACATCTTGCCCATGCTGCTATACTCAGACACATCTTGCCCATGCTGCTATACTCAGACACATCTTGCCCATGCTGCTATACTCAGACACATCTTGCTCATGCTGCTATACTCTGGCACATCTTGCCCATGCTGCTATACTCAGACACATCTTGCCCATGCTGCTATACTCAGATACATCTTGCCCACGCTGCTATACTCAGACACATCTTGCCCATGCTGCTATACTCAGACACATCTTGCCCATGCTTCTATACTCTGGCACATCTTGCCCATGCTGCTATACTCAGATACATCTTGCCCATGCTGCTATACTCAGACACATCTTGCCCATGCTGCTATACTCTGGCACATCTTGCCCATTCTGCTATACTCAGATACATCTTGCCCATGCTGCTATACTCAGACACATCTTGCCCATGCTGCTATACTCAGACACATCTTGCCCATGCTGCTATACTCAGACATATCTTGCCCATGCTGCTATACTCAGACACATCTTGCCCATGCTGCTATACTCAGATACATCTTGCCCATGCTGCTATACTCAGACACATCTTGCCCATGCTGCTATACTCAGACACATCTTGCCCATGCTTCTATACTCAGACACATCTTGCCCATGCTGCTATACTCAGATACATCTCGCCCATGCTGCTATACTCAGACACATCTTGCCCATGCTGCTATACTCTGGCACATCTTGCCCATTCTGCTATACTCAGATACATCTTGCCCATGCTGCTATACTCAGACTCATCTTGCCCATGCTGCTATACTCAGACACATCTTGCCCATGCTGCTATACTCAGACACATCTTGCCCATGCTGCTATACTCAGACACATCTTGCCCATGCTGCTATACTCAGACACATCTTGCCCATGCTGCTATACTCAGACACATCTTGCCCATGCTGCTATACTCAGACACATCTTGCCCATGCTGCTATACTCAGACACATCTTAAGTAAGTAAGAAAGTAAGTTTATTCAGGTATACACAAATACAGTTACATAGAATTATCATACATAGCAGCATATGTGTAGAGAACCTGGGATAACCCAAAAAAGTCAGACAGTGACTTATTTCCATTGCCCATGCTGCTATACTCAGACACATCTTGCCCATGCTGCTATACTCAGACACATCTTGCCCATGCTGCTATACTCAGACACATCTTGCCCATGCTGCTATACTCAGACACATCTTGCCCATGCTGCTATACTCAGACACATCCTGCCCATGCTGCTATACTCTGGCACATCTTGCCCATGCTGCTATACTCTGGCACATCTTGCCCATGCTGCTATACTCAGACACATCTTGCCCATGCTGCTATACACAGACACATCTTGCCCATGCTGCTATACTCAGACACATCTTGCCCATGCTGCTATACTCAGACACATCTTGCCCATGCTGCTATACTCAGACTCATCTTGCCCATGCTGCTATACTCAGACACATCCTGCCCATGCTGCTATACTCAGACACATCTTGCCCATGCTGCTATACTCAGACACATCTTGCCCATGCTACTATACTCTGGCACATCTTGCCCATGCTGCTATACTCAGACACATCTTGCCCATGCTGCTATACTCAGACACATCTTGCCCATGCTGCTATACTCAGACACATCTTGCCCATGCTGCTATACTCAGACACATCTTGCCCATGCTGCTATACTCAGACACATCTTGCCCATGCTGCTATACTCAGACACATCCTGCCCATGCTGCTATACTCTGGCACATCTTGCCCATGCTGCTATACTCTGGCACATCTTGCCCATGCTGCTATACTCAGATACATCTTGCCCACGCTGCTATACTCAGACACATCTTGCCCATGCTGCTATACTCTGGCACATCTTGCCCATGCTGCTATACTCTGGCACATCTTGCCCATGCTGCTATACTCTGGCACATCTTGCCCATGCTGCTATACTCAGATACATCTTGCCCATGCTGCTATACTCAGACACATCTTGCCCATGCTGCTATACTCTGGCACATCTTGCCCATTCTGCTATACTCAGATACATCTTGCCCATGCTGCTATACTCATACACATCTTGCCCATGCTGCTATACTCAGACTCATCTTGCCCATGCTGCTATACTCAGACTCATCTTGCCCATGCTGCTATACTCAGACACATCTTGCCCATGCTGCTATACTCAGACACATCCTGCCCATGCTGCTATACTCAGACACATCTTGCCCATGCTGCTATACTCAGACACATCTTGCCCATGCTGCTATACTCAGACACATCTTGCCCATGCTGCTATACTCAGACACATCTTGCCCATGCTGCTATACTCAGACACATCTTGCCCATGCTGCTATACTCAGACACATCTTGCCCATGCTGCTATACTCAGACACATCTTGCCCATGCTGCTATACTCAGACTCATCTTGCCCATGCTGCTATACTCAGACACATCCTGCCCATGCTGCTATACTCAGACACATCTTGTCCATGCTGCTATACTCAGACACATCTTGCCCATGCTGCTATACTCAGACACATCTTGCCCATTCTGCTATACTCAGATACATCTTGCCCATGCTGCTATACTCATACACATCTTAAGTAAGTAAGAAAGTAAGTTTATTCAGGTATACACAAATACAGTTACATAGAATTATCATACATAGCAGCATATGTGTAGAGAACCTGGGATAACCCAAAAAAGTCAGACAGAGTGACTTATTTCCATTGCCCATGCTGCTATACTCAGACACATCTTGCCCATGCTGCTATACTCAGACACATCTTGCCCATGCTGCTATACTCAGACACATCCTGCCCATGCTGCTATACTCTGGCACATCTTGCCCATGCTGCTATACTCTGGCACATCTTGCCCATGCTGCTATACTCAGACACATCTTGCCCATGCTGCTATACTCAGACACATCTTGCCCATGCTGCTATACTCAGACACATCTTGCCCATGCTGCTATACTCAGACACATCTTGCTCATGCTGCTATACTCTGGCACATCTTGCCCATGCTGCTATACTCAGACACATCTTGCCCATGCTGCTATACTCAGATACATCTTGCCCACGCTGCTATACTCAGACACATCTTGCCCATGCTGCTATACTCAGACACATCTTGCCCATGCTTCTATACTCTGGCACATCTTGCCCATGCTGCTATACTCAGATACATCTTGCCCATGCTGCTATACTCAGACACATCTTGCCCATGCTGCTATACTCTGGCACATCTTGCCCATTCTGCTATACTCAGATACATCTTGCCCATGCTGCTATACTCAGACACATCTTGCCCATGCTGCTATACTCAGACACATCTTGCCCATGCTGCTATACTCAGACATATCTTGCCCATGCTGCTATACTCAGACACATCTTGCCCATGCTGCTATACTCAGATACATCTTGCCCATGCTGCTATACTCAGACACATCTTGCCCATGCTGCTATACTCAGACACATCTTGCCCATGCTTCTATACTCAGACACATCTTGCCCATGCTGCTATACTCAGATACATCTCGCCCATGCTGCTATACTCAGACACATCTTGCCCATGCTGCTATACTCTGGCACATCTTGCCCATTCTGCTATACTCAGATACATCTTGCCCATGCTGCTATACTCAGACTCATCTTGCCCATGCTGCTATACTCAGACACATCTTGCCCATGCTGCTATACTCAGACACATCTTGCCCATGCTGCTATACTCAGACACATCTTGCCCATGCTGCTATACTCAGACACATCTTGCCCATGCTGCTATACTCAGACACATCTTGCCCATGCTGCTATACTCAGACACATCTTGCCCATGCTGCTATACTCAGACACATCTTAAGTAAGTAAGAAAGTAAGTTTATTCAGGTATACACAAATACAGTTACATAGAATTATCATACATAGCAGCATATGTGTAGAGAACCTGGGATAACCCAAAAAAGTCAGACAGTGACTTATTTCCATTGCCCATGCTGCTATACTCAGACACATCTTGCCCATGCTGCTATACTCAGACACATCTTGCCCATGCTGCTATACTCAGACACATCTTGCCCATGCTGCTATACTCAGACACATCTTGCCCATGCTGCTATACTCAGACACATCCTGCCCATGCTGCTATACTCTGGCACATCTTGCCCATGCTGCTATACTCTGGCACATCTTGCCCATGCTGCTATACTCAGACACATCTTGCCCATGCTGCTATACACAGACACATCTTGCCCATGCTGCTATACTCAGACACATCTTGCCCATGCTGCTATACTCAGACACATCTTGCCCATGCTGCTATACTCAGACTCATCTTGCCCATGCTGCTATACTCAGACACATCCTGCCCATGCTGCTATACTCAGACACATCTTGCCCATGCTGCTATACTCAGACACATCTTGCCCATGCTACTATACTCTGGCACATCTTGCCCATGCTGCTATACTCAGACACATCTTGCCCATGCTGCTATACTCAGACACATCTTGCCCATGCTGCTATACTCAGACACATCTTGCCCATGCTGCTATACTCAGACACATCTTGCCCATGCTGCTATACTCAGACACATCTTGCCCATGCTGCTATACTCAGACACATCCTGCCCATGCTGCTATACTCTGGCACATCATCTTGCCCATGCTGCTATACTCTGGCACATCTTGCCCATGCTGCTATACTCAGATACATCTTGCCCACGCTGCTATACTCAGACACATCTTGCCCATGCTGCTATACTCTGGCACATCTTGCCCATGCTGCTATACTCTGGCACATCTTGCCCATGCTGCTATACTCTGGCACATCTTGCCCATGCTGCTATACTCAGATACATCTTGCCCATGCTGCTATACTCAGACACATCTTGCCCATGCTGCTATACTCTGGCACATCTTGCCCATTCTGCTATACTCAGATACATCTTGCCCATGCTGCTATACTCATACACATCTTGCCCATGCTGCTATACTCAGACTCATCTTGCCCATGCTGCTATACTCAGACTCATCTTGCCCATGCTGCTATACTCAGACACATCTTGCCCATGCTGCTATACTCAGACACATCCTGCCCATGCTGCTATACTCAGACACATCTTGCCCATGCTGCTATACTCAGACACATCTTGCCCATGCTGCTATACTCAGACACATCTTGCCCATGCTGCTATACTCAGACACATCTTGCCCATGCTGCTATACTCAGACACATCTTGCCCATGCTGCTATACTCAGACACATCTTGCCCATGCTGCTATACTCAGACACATCTTGCCCATGCTGCTATACTCAGACTCATCTTGCCCATGCTGCTATACTCAGACACATCCTGCCCATGCTGCTATACTCAGACACATCTTGTCCATGCTGCTATACTCAGACACATCTTGCCCATGCTGCTATACTCAGACACATCTTGCCCATTCTGCTATACTCAGATACATCTTGCCCATGCTGCTATACTCATACACATCTTAAGTAAGTAAGAAAGTAAGTTTATTCAGGTATACACAAATACAGTTACATAGAATTATCATACATAGCAGCATATGTGTAGAGAACCTGGGATAACCCAAAAAAGTCAGACAGAGTGACTTATTTCCATTGCCCATGCTGCTATACTCAGACACATCTTGCCCATGCTGCTATACTCAGACACATCTTGCCCATGCTGCTATACTCAGACACATCCTGCCCATGCTGCTATACTCTGGCACATCTTGCCCATGCTGCTATACTCTGGCACATCTTGCCCATGCTGCTATACTCAGACACATCCTGCCCATGCTGCTATACTCAGTTACAAAATTACAGTAAACAAATTACAACATGAAGTACAAATGAGTATTTCAGATAAGAATCATTAAAGTTGTTCAAGTTTGTTGCATAACAATGTATAATATAATCGAATCAGAAAGAGTGAAATCAATGATTTGTAGTACAGAAACAGGTCACGTGGTCATTAGATGAGTTACTGTGCATTCAAGAGGTGCAGTCAAGCACATCTTACCCATGCTGCTATACCCAGGCACATCTTGCCCATGCTTCTATACCCAGGCACATCTTGCCCATGCTTCTATACCCAGGCACATCTTGCCCATGCTTCTATACCCAGGCACATCTTGCCCATGCTTCTAGATTCAGGCACATCTTTTTTTATGCCTAGTTGGGGTTTATATTTCGCGTCACCAATGCTGACGTCTAGGGAGAATTAGGCCTACCCACAGCTCACCCGCTAACCTAGAGACAACAAGTCACTCCTCTCTCCCTCGCAGCTGGAGCCTGGCTCGCCCCAGGGAACACACTGCCTGTGTATTTATTTATTTATTTATTTATTTATTTATTTATTTATTTATTTATTTATTTTATTTTATGTCTTTGCAAACAGTACATTGAGATTTTGTATTTACAATAGTGGATTGCAATACAAAGAGAGCCTCTATTATGCCTAGGCATTATGGGCCAACTTAAGACTACTTAACACTAAGGAGTATATCATAGTTGTACTGTAGGATAGTAATTATTTCATAGTTGTACAGTAAATTATTAATTATAAGTGAATCAAATTTGTGTAAGACAAAAGATATATTCATATATTCAAAAATGCTTTTTTGTGAAAACAATGATTCAATTATATTCAAGAACCAATAATGCAAAGTCGTTGTCTCCGAAGCTTTACCATTCATTCCCGCCTGGAGAGAGGAAAGGAGGAGGCATACAGATGTTGTCACTCTTTAATCGCCTCGTACAAGCAGCATCCGTTTCTCAACGAGTTATCCTGATGTTGTGTCTGCAAGTCTCAGCATCCAGACACAGGTACAAGCAGGATCCAGGCCAAAATTTGCCAAATAACTTCGAGAAATCTTAATAGCGCCCCCTGCGACTCCACTCCTCAGCATTCCACGCTGTTTTTCAAATCACTCAGCATCACCTCTGTTGCTGCTGTTGTTTCAGCTCAGCACGGATATTTTCAACAAGCCGGAGTTAAGTTTTGTAGTGATTTTTCGCACTCAGTGTGGTCGAATCCACCTGGATTCCACGTGTTTATGGGTGAGGAGGGGAGACAGGATCCTGGCCGCACCATAAGCAACTCACCTCACCACACGCCACCCACTCACCACACACTGCTACTACCATATACCACTCAATGCTACTCACTCCCTCTCTGTTGTTTTCTCTATGAATTTTGTGCAAATTCTTTGCCAGAGCTGTGTATCCGAGGGCCCAAGGTCACTCGAAGCCATGTGGATTACAAAGCCACGTGTGTATAAGGCCACGTGGATCTTCAAGCTGCATGGATCAACATGCCAGATGTCCAAGTCTGTTGCCCGACGTCACCCCTGACGTCACCATGCTGCCTGATGTTACCTTGTGATGTCACCGTTGCCCGACGTCACCCCTGACATCACTGTGCTGCCCAACATCACTCCAAGACGTCACCTTATGGCGTCACTCAAGGACGTCTGCCCGACATCACCCAGGACGCCTCCTGACGTCAACTCGCTACGTCTGCTTGATGTCACCCTGGCTGCCTGCCCTGATGGCATCTTGTGATGTCACCCTACAACATCACTCGATGTCATGCCTGACATCAGCATATTATGTTACATGCTGATGTCAGGCATTACATCATAGGCTTTATATTTCGCATCAGGCCAGCCTTTATATTTTGCATCACCATTGCTGACATCTAGGGAGAATTAGGCCTACCCACAGCTCACCCCACAGCTCCCTGCTTTGTGCTCACACACTCGCCAACCTAGAGACAACAAGTCACTCCTCTCTCCCTCGCAGCTCCTATACTCTGGCACATCTTGCCCATGCTGCTATACTTAGACACATCTTCCCTATGCTGATATATTTAGGCACATGTTGGCCATTCTGCTATACTCAGGCATATCCAGCCCATGCTTCCATACTCGGGCATATCCTTCCCATTCTGCTATACTAAGGCATATCCTACTCATGCTGCTATACTTAGGCATATCCTACCCATTCTGCTATACACAGGCACATCCCCTTGCCCAGGTTATCATGCTGAAGTACATTCATTTTCCAAGGATGAAACACTCAGACACATTACCTCGCCCATGTTGTTACATTCAAATATATTTTGGATACATTCTCTTGCCCTGGAAATTGCTTACTTTTCATGGACAAGGGATTAGTTAATTAGTATACATTCCCAGGCAACTGAAGTAAAACCCCTGAAAACTAATCATTTCAAGCAGTATCTGTCAATAGAAATCTATTGATCATCACCATCCTTTATATATAAGATTTAATATGAAATACAATAAAGTCTTATTAGTGGCCCGGTGGCCTGGTGGCTAAAGCTCCCGCTTCACACACGGAGGGCCCGGGTTCGATTCCCGGCGGGTGGAAACATTCCGACACGTTTCCTTACACCTGTTGTCCTGTTCACCTAGCAGCAAATAGGTACCTGGGTGTTAGTCGACTGGTGTGGGTCGCATCCTGGGGGACAAGATTAAGGACCCCAATGGAAATAAGTTAGACAGTCCTCGATGACGCATTGACTTTCTTGGGTTATCCTGGGTGGCTAACCCTCCGGGGTTAAAAATCCGAGCGAAATCTTATCTTATCTTATCTTCTCTTCCATCTTTAAGGCTAAGTTTGGTCTTTTCCAGTGTCCGCTGTCTGCACTGTTTGTCATATTTTAACTTAGTCTACAAAGACAAGTCCACTTAAACTAAAAAGGTTTGATTACGAAAATAAATGATAATTAGGTGAGGCATTGCAGCATCTGTTAATTATTCACCTAAAAATAAAATCTGGTACCTACCAAAGCAGATACTGTGCTTTGGTAGGTACCCAATAAGACACATGAGCAACAGTTAGGTATCTTCATCCCGAAACGTTTCAGCTACACAGTAGCCTTCTTCAGTTACATACAGAGACGGGAGAAACGCTAGAGATGTAAAGACGATTTAATGAGTCTACCACCTCAAACACTACATCATCTAGGGTGTTGGACTGATTACATCGTCTTTCATCTCTATCGCTTCTGCTACCTCCTCTGTATGCGACTGAAGAAGCCTACTGTGTAGGTACTTGTGACTTACTTATCAACGAGTCTAATGTTATAACATATGCAATATACAACACACTGTTATCCCATGATCCACAAAAACACATCAACCTATCATCCACTTGTAGTGGAGAGCGGGTGGGGAACAGTGTTGCCATTGTGTGGAAAACTCCCATTAATTTGTGGGAGAAATCACCATACGTGGGAATGTTTGTGGTAGGACATTTATACATCTAAAATTTCAGATTTTTTTTTTTGTATTTTTCTTTTTGTGTGATGATTCATGGGAAGTTTTTCATGTAGGATTTTTATGGGAAAAATCCGACAATCTGGTCAATTTCTGTGAAATATTGACATAGCAACACATTTTTTATGTTAAATAATTAAATAGTAATGGTATAGGTAAATTACTTGTCAAAACGGAGGTTTACTGCGCTCGTGAACACGGGTACTTGTACCTCCTCCCATGAAAGACTTACGTCTCGAGACACTCCCCAGATAGGGAGCCAAGGCCGGGTCACCACTACTTGGAAAAGACCCGGGCCGGGAGAGTACCGGCGAAAAAAAAAAAAAATGAACACGTTTATAAGGAACCGTCTGGGACGTGTCTCCTTCCTGTACACAAGCTCCTGGCCTCCACCCGCTGATCCCACTTCATACATTCAATAATTCAGTTCTACCCCTAGAATCTATTTAAATCTTCAAAGACCGGAAATCATGAGTGATAAAAAGTATAGCCAGAGATATTGTTTGTCATGGAGAAATGGTAACAGATTCAAAGGTGAACTATGACTTAGTTTTAACCTGTTTTATGTAACTAAATTTAGGCTCTGGTGGCCTGGTGGCTAACGCTCTCCCTTCACACGGTGAGGGCCTGGGTTCGATTCCCAGCCAGAGTAGAAACATTGGGCGTGTTTCTTTCCACCTGTTGTCTATGTTCCCCATCAGTAAAATGGGTACCTGGGTGTTAGTCGACTGGTGTGGGTCGCATCCTGGGACACTAACATAATTTGCCCGACATGCTGAGCATAAAAAGGGGCTTTCTATATTGTAGTATGTCATTGTTGTCAGCTAGGACTGTATACCTTGTACATGTACTTGTAGTAAATAAAGATATTATTATTATTATTATTATTATTATTATTATTATTATTATTATTATTATTATTATTATTATTATTATTTTCGATACACTGTGCAATATTAAGGTTAACGTTTTGCTAAAAAATATTTCTCATTAAGAGCAAGAGAGGTGTGATGCACCGTGAAGTGATTCCTCATTATCTTCGCAGCTACACTATTAAGTTTCATTATTCTACCTGCTACACTATTAGTTTCATTATTCTACCTGCTACACTATTAAGTTTCATTATTCTACCTGCTACACTATTAGTTTCATTATTCTACCTGCTACACTATTAAGTTTCATTATTCTACCTGCTACACTATTAAGTTTCATTATTCTACCTTCTACACTATTAGTTTCATTATTCTACCTGCTACACTATTAAGTTTCATTATTCTACCTGCTACACTATTAAGTTTCATTATTCTACCTGCTACACTATTAGTTTCATTATTCTACCTGCTACACTATTAAGTTTCATTATTCTACCTGCTACACTATTAAGTTTCATTATTCTACCTGCTACACTATTAAGTTTCATTATTCTACCTTCTACACTATTAGTTTCATTATTCTACCTGCTACACTATTAAGTTTCATTATTCTACCTGCTACACTATTAAGTTTCATTATTCTACCTGCTACACTATTAGTTTCATTATTCTACCTGCTACACTATTAAGTTTCATTATTCTACCTGCTACACTATTAACTTTCATTATTCTACCTGCTACACTATTAAGTTTCATTATTCTACCTGCTACACTATTAAGTTTCATTATTCTACCTGCTACACTATAAGTTTCATTATTCTACCTGCTACACTATTAAGTTTCATTATTCTACCTTCTACACTATTAGTTTCATTATTCTACCTGCTACACTATTAAGTTTCATTATTCTACCTGCTACACTATTAACTTTCATTATTCTACCTGCTACACTATTAAGTTTCATTATTCTACCTGCTACACTATTAAGTTTCATTATTCTACCTGCTACACTATTAAGTTTCATTATTCTACCTGCTACACTATTAGTTTCATTATTCTACCTGCTACACTATTAAGTTTCATTATTCTACCTGCTACACTATTAACTTTCATTATTCTACCTGCTACACTATTAAGTTTCATTATTCTACCTGCTACACTATTAAGTTTCATTATTCTACCTGCTACACTATAAATTTCATTATTCTACCTGCTACACTATTAAGTTTCATTATTCTACCTTCTACACTATTAGTTTCATTATTCTACCTGCTACACTATTAAGTTTCATTATTCTACCTGCTACACTATTAACTTTCATTATTCTACCTGCTACACTATTAAGTTTCATTATTCTACCTGCTACACTATTAAGTTTCATTATTCTACCAGCTACACTATTAAGTTTCATTATTCTACCTGCTACACTATTAGTTTCATTATTCTACCTGCTACACTATTAAGTTTCATTATTCTACCTGCTACACTATTAACTTTCATTATTCTACCTGCTACACTATTAAGTTTCATTATTCTACCTGCTACACTATTAAGTTTCATTATTCTACCTGCTACACTATTAAGTTTCATTATTCTACCTGCTACACTATTAAGTTTCATTATTCTACCTGCTACACTATTAAGTTTCATTATTCTACCTGCTACACTATTAGTTTCATTATTCTACCTGCTACACTATTAGTTTCATTATTCTACCTGCTACACTATTAAGTTTCATTATTCTACCTGCTACACTATTAACTTTCATTATTCTACCTGCTACACTATTAAGTTTCATTATTCTACCTGCTACACTATTAAGTTTCATTATTCTACCTGCTACACTATTAAGTTTCATTATTCTACCTGCTACACTATTAAGTTTCATTATTCTACCTGCTACACTATTAGTTTCATTATTCTACCTGCTACACTATTAAGTTTCATTATTCTACCTGCTACACTATTAGTTTCATTATTCTACCTGCTACACTATTAAGTTTCATTATTCTACCTGCTACACTATTAAGTTTCATTATTCTACCTGCTACACTATTAAGTTTCATTATTCTACCTGCTACACTATTAAGTTTCATTATTCTACCTGCTACACTATTAACTTTCATTATTCTACCTGCTACACTATTAACTTTCATTATTCTACCTGCTACACTATTAAGTTTCATTATTCTACCTGCTACACTATTAAGTTTCATTATTCTACCTGCTACACTATTAAGTTTCATTATTCTACCTGCTACACTATTAAGTTTCATTATTCTACCTGCTACACTATTAGTTTCATTATTCTACCTGCTACACTATTAGTTTCATTATTCTACCTGCTACACTATTAAGTTTCATTATTCTACCTGCTACACTATTAACTTTCATTATTCTACCTGCTACACTATTAAGTTTCATTATTCTACCTGCTACACTATTAAGTTTCATTATTCTACCTGCTACACTATTAAGTTTCATTATTCTACCTGCTACACTATTAGTTTCATTATTCTACCTGCTACACTATTAAGTTTCATTATTCTACCTGCTACACTATTAGTTTCATTATTCTACCTGCTACACTATTAAGTTTCATTATTCTACCTGCTACACTATTAAGTTTCATTATTCTACCTGCTACACTATTAAGTTTCATTATTCTACCTGCTACACTATTAAGTTTCATTATTCTACCTGCTACACTATTAAGTTTCATTATTCTACCTGCTACACTATAAGTTTCATTATTCTACCTGCTACGCTATTAAGTTTCATTATTCTACCTGCTACACTATTAGTTTCATTATTCTACCTGCTACACTATTAAGTTTCATTATTCTACCTGCTACACTATTAAGTTTCATTATTCTACCTGCTACACTATTAAGTTTCATTATTCTACCTGCTACACTATTAAGTTTCATTATTCTACCTGCTACACTATTAAGTTTCATTATTCTACCTGCTACACTATTAGTTTCATTATTCTACCTGCTACACTATTAAGTTTCATTATTCTACCTGCTACACTATTAGTTTCATTATTCTACCTGCTACACTATTAAGTTTCATTATTCTACCTGCTACACTATTAGTTTCATTATTCTACCTGCTACACTATTAAGTATCATTATTCTACCTGCTACACTATTAGTTTCATTATTCTACCTGCTACACTATTAAGTTTCATTATTCTACCTGCTACACTATTAGTTTCATTATTCTACCTGCTACACTATTAAGTTTCATTATTCTACCTGCTACACTATTAGTTTCATTATTCTACCTGCTACACTATTAAGTTTCATTATTCTACCTGCTACACTATTAGTTTCATTATTCTACCTGCTACACTATTAGTTTCATTATTCTACCTGCTACACTATTAAGTTTCATTATTCTACCTGCTACACTATTAGTTTCATTGGCAATATAAACACAAATGCAGTATAATGTGATCCTTTATTGACTACGTTTCGCCCACACAGTGGGCTTTTTCAAGTCACAAACAGAACTACCTGGGGTGGAAGGAACGCGAGTATTTATAGTCCAGCTGAGGTCAGGTGAAGAATGCTGCATCTGATGATGTACCGAGTGGGGTTATAGAGTCTAAAAACTTGGGTAGCTTGGAAAGGAGATTGGATAAGTTGTGAGCAGACCTTCTACAGTGTTCTTATGTGGGATAGCGATGAAGAAGTTTCTTGGCAAGTGGTTCAGCTATGTTATAGAAGCCACTATTCTGGTTGAAGTTGTCGGATATGGAAATGAGTGATGATTCCAGGATTCTTCGGTATTGAGTGTTGTCTTCTGTGGCGATAAGTCTTGAGTTTCTGTAGTTTATCAAGTGGTTGTGTGAATTACGGTGTTGTACGCAGGCATTCCTTGTGTCGTCAGACCTGCTTGCATATTGGTGTTCTGAAATACGTGTTTGGAGGTCCCTTGATGTTTCGCCCACGTATAACTTGTTGCAGTCATTACAAGGGATTATGTATACCCCTGCAGAGGATTGAGGCTTGTCCTGCCTACTACTGTTGATGTCCTTGATGGTCGTGGTTGTGGAGGTAGATACTTGGAATGATGTTTTGGCAAAGATGTTGGAAACATGTTTGGCAATGGAGTTGGTGGGAAGGACTATGTATCTCTTCTCGGCAGTGTCTTCTCTGGGTGTGTTGAAGATGTTTAATGCTCGCCGTCTGCAGTCTCTGATGAAGTGACGAGGATAGTGGAGTTTAGAAAATATTTGTTCAATTATAGTGCATTCTTCCTCAAGGAACTCGTTGCTGCAGATTCTGAGTGCACGCAGGAAAAAGCCTATAATTACACCACGTTTGGTTTTGGTGTCGTGGTGAGAGTAGAAGTGGAGAAGATCGTTTTGGTTGGTGGGTTTTCGATAGACTTTAAAACGAAGTTCGTGGTCAGCTTTGCAGAGCAGGACATCAAGGAAAGGAAGAGTGTTGTCGACTTCTTCTTCAAGTGTGAACTGGATTGAAGGCTCGACCTGGTTGAGCTTGTCTTGGAGAGCTTGAACGTTGAAGCGTTTAAGAGTTATGAGGAGAATGTCGTCAACATAACGGAGCCAAGTGACAGACGAAGGAATAATGGTGGAGAAACGTTCGGCTTCTAGATGTTCCATGTATAGGTTCGCCAGGACTGCACTGAGTGGCGAACCCATGGGTAGTCCAAAAGTCTGCTGAAAGAGGTGATTTTCGAAAGAGAAACACGTAAAGCCAACACATAGTTCAACAAGGTCGATGAAATCGCTGGCTGGAATGGGAAGATCAAGTGAATCGTCAATTTTTCTGCGCAAGAGATCGATGGCTTGTGTAGTAGGTACTTTGGTGAATAGGGAAGTCACGTCAAGGCTGGAAAGTTTCTTGTTCCTGATGTTGATGTTGCGAATGCGATTGAGAAGATCACCCGAGTGTTTGAGATGTGCTGGACTGATAGTGCCCAAGAGTTTAGAGAGGTGTTTGGCGAGAATTCCTGAGAGCTGGTGGGGAGCACTGCCTATTCCCGAGGATATGGGCCTCAGTGGGATACCAGGCTTGTGAGTCTTTGGCAGGCCGTACATTCTGGCAGGTCTGGGGTTGCTGGGGATGGTGTGCAGAAGTTTCTTCCCTTGTTCTGAGCCCCTCAGAATGCGGCGAGTCCTTTGAAGAAAAGTTTTAGTAAGGTTGTCCACTTGGTTAGTTGTGAGAGGTTTGTAGGTATCTGGGTCATTAAGTAGATTGAGCATTTTGTTCCTGCAGCATTCTTCACCTGACCTCAGCTGGACTATAAATACTCGCGTTCCTTCCACCCCAGGTAGTTCTGTTTGTGACTTGAAAATGTAGACAGCCTGTACTGTCAGAGCACACAGCCTAGCCGTCTGCTCTGACTAGTTCATATTTCGCGGCATTCAGTGCTGCCCTCTGTAGGCCTACCTAGGTCGGTGGGACGCACAGTCCACCCTCTCTCACTCCCGCCTCGACCGACTTGACGTACACAAGTACTCCCCCTCCACGGACTGGCTTGCGGTCACTTCCTCACACTGCCCGTTGTGTACTCACTCCTACCCGATTAAAGCCAATCTAGTCCACGGCCGTATCATTGCTACCTACGCTACCTTCATCGGCACTAAACCGCTGTTCAGCAGCAAGAACAGCAATAACAGTGGTGACAGCGGAGTCAGCGGCATTGTGAGCCTCTTCAGGGTGGAGGGGATCGGTCGACACCAGTCAACATCATCCGTCGTCATCCAACGCACCTGCTAGCCTAAAGAGTTATCTGCTACTCCCAGCGTCTTGACGGGACCCGAGATAGATCTTCGTCCTAGATTTTTCCCACAAAATCTGGACATAGGCGTCACGGTGTCATCTCCAGCCTTAGCAGTCACGTGTTCACCTCATCACCCTCTCTACAGCCCTTCAACACTCTCCAGCACCATTCTCCTGCCTCCTACAGCGTCCCTACGCCCTTCTCAGCTACAAGAAGTAGAGGTGAGGTCGTTTAGTGTGTTGGCTTCGTGTGGCTCCACGCGTGACCACGAGGCAGCTCTGGGGTTGGTTTATACCCTAATCAGCGTGTAAACACACCAGCCCTCTATACAGCCTTATCTGCTACGCAAAGACGTCCTTCTCGCCGTCCATGTGTGTTGTGTTCTTCCCAGTTCCTCCAAGAAGTTCTACCTGGCTTAACCACGTGGGAACCCAGTTGGCTTAGCCCCTAAGCCAGCAAAGTTCAGCGTCTACAGCAGCTCGTGACTCATCATAGTGTCTACAACTACTCAGCGTCTACGTATCTCCAGCCAGTGCAGTTTTTTTTTTTTGTGTTGCCCAGTTTAAATTTTTTTTTTTCTCCCTTTCCCTTGCTGTTTTATTCCCAGTTCATCACCAGTTCTGTTTTCCCCAGTGATTTGTTACAGTAAAACTTACTCGTCCCAGTTCAAAGTTTCACTTAAGCTTGTTTTTAGCACGTTCGAGTAGTGCAGTAAATGTTTTGTTCTCCGTGTGCTGAAGCCGCAGTCAGTCAGCGCGCCCAGACACGCTTGCCAGTGTAAACAACCAACACAGCTGTGTTTCACGCCGGGTATCCACGTCTCCTAATATCTTATACCTCCACAGAGTTACCCCGGTCCTTCCTGTTCTTCCCAAGTCCTTTCTGATAATTTTTTCTACGACATTGAAGCCCCATAGCAGTATACAAATGCTACGAGGCGTGTAGTGTTACTAGAGCGTCACTGAAAGTTCCACCCGTACCTTCGTCCATCTGCACTCAAAGTTAAGTAAACAGTGACTTACCTAGCATTTCCTAATATTTTGTGACATTATTTAACTGTCCTGCACCAATACAGTTAGTTACTGAAGCCATACTTCAGTAAATTGTTCAGTGTCATCAGTGCACATTTTGCCACTTACCTACAGCTTAAATTTTGTAAATTTATTTTTGCACTCCTACATTTTAAATTCCAGTTTTTTTTATTCTGCTTCTTGCACCTCAGTTATTGATTTAAATTGTTCAGTGTTAACCATTTATACAATTTACCTCTCACATACAGTTTTCATGTAATTCCTGTGTGCTGTTATTTTTTTAGTTGCACCTGCAAGTTAGCCACAGATTGTTGACACCCTTGCACTGTTTTGTTTGTTAGTTTTTTTTTCTTTTAATAAGTGTAATCTTCAAGTACTTAAGTATTAGTATATTCTACCTGCAGTGATACAATCTGTGCCTAGCCCATTAAATTTTTTTTTTTTCTGTTCCCCCATTTATTTGCTCTACATATATTCTATGTTTTATCAGTGAATATTCACCTATGTGCATTGCATTTTGCTATTTTATATACCCAAGTCATTGAGTGTATTTTTGGGAACCTGCTTATTTACCATTAATTACCAAAATTCCTTGTGAAGTTAATTAGTTTTGACCTTGAGATTGTGCAAATTTTTTTCTTTTTGCCAGTGTACACCCTGCTAACACCAGTTAACCTTTGCCATATTCTTGAATTTAATAATTTGCATTTTTATTAATTTTATTTTGTGTGCAATATAGCAATTCTGGATACAGTGTATTTTTTTTTTCTGTGATTTTTGGCACTATTCCATACTCTGATATCTTTTCTGTGCCAACTTCCCTTGTGCAAGTGAATTACCCTTTTTTTGGCGTTTCAATTTGCAACTGCTAGCACCCGCAATCTTTTTAAACTGTGCTTGCAGCACAGTTTAGTGTTGTGTAGTACCTGATTTATTTTAATTTTGTGCAATTTTTGCTACCAGTGTTTACAGTTCAACTCCTTTTCATAAATTTTGTTGCCAGATTCCTGGTGAAATTATTGACTATCCTTAGCTTCATTTTGTGCACTTCCCTGTAGTACATTCACTTGCATACATCTCTTATTTTGTGTTCAGAGTGTATCACTATTTCCCTTTTTATTGTTGTTTTGCTCAAATTATTTCTATCACTAAGCAGTTTACCTAGTACTGTGGTGCTGAGTTCTCTTTGACTCTGTTTTGAATTGTAGCCAGTGCATACCATTTCTTGCTCTGACCTGTTTACCATCTTCGTGACCTACTTGCATTTGAACAATTGACGTCATGACTAAGACACGCAGTGGCCATGCCGTTAGTCCAGATTCTGCTGGTGCCAGCAATGGTGCCTCAGCCAGCGTGAGCACGCGGCAGGGCATCGAAGCCCCAGCGACAGTTGGTCAACTTGTGGCTCAAGCCTCGACCACCAGTGGGCCGGCTCATCGTCCATACCTGACCCTTATTTTTGACGGTCGTGCAAATAGTTTAGAGCCATGGCTGCAGTCAGTCGAGGCGACTGTTCAGGCTCTATTTGATAGCCCAACGGATACACAGTACATTCGTGCTGCTGTTGCAGCAGTGGATCTCACCCAGGGTGATATAGGTGCCTTTGTGCAGCTCAAGCGCGTTTGTAAGATTCAGTCTTGGGGTGAACTTAAGGAGGAATTTAGGCGTTATTTTCGGCGTAGTCGCCAACGCCATTACATTGACATCGTTACCAGCGTCTTGGCCGAATGTCAATACCGGCACGAAAGCCCCCTGGCTTGCGTTTGCCGGTTCGAGCAAGCCGCCACGGACTTTACTGATGCCGTCAACTCCACTAAGTGGGTGGATGGTGATGGCCGTATTGCTACTAAAGACATCATCCCCATGCTGGCTGTCGGCATCATGCGGAGGGATTCCGCCCCTAACCTCTGGGCTGCCATTGATGCGCTAGGACTCGGCCCTCAGCACGACGTCCTGGGTGCATATGACGCCATCGACTCGCTCAAGCCGCCTTCCGAGCAAGGCAAGGTTTGCCGCTTTGCGGATGATCCCCTACCCATCCTTCCAGCGCCGTCCACAGTGACCCCGCGGTCGCAGCCGGAAGTCACTTTTGCTGCTGCTGTCAGACAGCCAGCCCACAAAGTTTCTAACCCCAGTCCCACTAATACGCGCCTAAGTAAAAATAGCGACCACAGTAACAACAGTCGGTCTCATACAAAAAGGCAGTCATCGACTTCCTGGACCAGGGCGAAACGTCGCCAGCAGACACCACCCCCAACCTCACCCACTAAGCGTGTAGTGACTTGTTTCAACTGTGGCAAACGAGGGCACTACCGATCTGAGTGTTACAAACTTAAGTCCTCACAAAGTAACCGTCACAGTCCCCATGCTCAGTATCAAGGTAACCGTCACCGTCCCCATGCTCAGTTCGCGAGGGAGTCTGTGTTTACCACAATACTTCCAGTCATACCTCCCATGAGTGTAACAAGCTGCGAAGTATGCTGACAGCTGAGTGGAGCAAGCAGTCGTCGCGCAATGCACATGCTCGTAGAAGCCCTTCCACTAGTTCGGGGGAAGAGGCGCGTCCGCAAAACCAGCGAAAGACGTAGTAACCCTGTCGGAGTCGCTGTATTCCGTCCCTGTCCGCAATGCATTCGCCGCCCTGGGCAGTGATACGCTTGCCGACAGTGAGGAAACCGAGTGTCTTGACGTTGTTGCCGAGACTCGTACCGTACCTTCCAGGTCGAGCCTCGTCAACAAGTGTCGAGCCTCGAGCAGCTGTGACTCCGGGGACCTCGTCGGCCTGTCATGCCTTCATGTTCGGTATGACAACCCATGTGGACCGCTCATCGAGTCCACTGTCCACAATAAGCCTGTTCAGCTTTTCCTAGACACAGGTTCGGTGGTTAACATTGTCCGCTCCACCTTTTTCCGAGACATTGGCCTTCACGCGGCCATGTTGACAGAGCCGTCTGCCATTCAGACCTTGAGAGGAGTCTCAGGTAAACCGCTGACGGTTCGCGGTCGCACAACGCTAGAATTTGTGGTCCAGGGTCACAAGCTGTCCGCAAAATTCTTAGTCGTAGATGGTATTGTTTTCCATGGTGACCTGCTCATAGGGTTCAAAACCATGGCAGATCTTAGGATCCGTTTAGATCCAGCTGAGTGGAAAGCGGAATTCAACGGAGTGGATGTGCCCTTCTGGGGCGTGCGCTTAGGATCCACTACGTGCTACTCTGTCTCAGAGTATGCACAGTGCCTAGAATCGTTGGAAACCGGTGGTTTCCATAGCACATTCTCCCCGGGGTCGGTCTCTCGTCCTGATCGACCTCGTAGTAGAGCTCGTTGCCCATCACCTCCTGGCCATCAGCGCATAGTTACCAGTGAAACCCAGTCTGGGGACGCCCAGTCTAACCTTCACTCTAACTCTGACGCTGTTGTAGAGACCAGCAGTTGTCAAGCCGCAGTATCCCTGTCGGCAGGCGACTGTCTGACTCGTGTCATGGCATCAGCGAGCAGAGTTACTGCTTGTACAAAGTATGACGTCACTTTGTCAGCTAACTCGCTCACTCCTGTTACGGTGTACGTGAGCAGAGCTTTTGAAGGAGACCATGTGCTGGTTGACAACGACACATGCCGAGTCAAGGGCCTCTCCCTTGAACCATCCTTGCACACAGTGCAACGTGGTAAGTTGCAAGTCCTTGTTGTCAACATGCATAGTCGAGAATTTCCCCTGCGGAAGAATACCTCACTTGTCGACCTTGTCAGATTCCCTCTCCCGGTGAGAGTGGAGGGTGAAGCCCCAGCTGACTTCCTTGTGAGTGCAGTTCTCCCAGGCGAGTCTGCTGCTGACTCTTCCAACACCCGGCCAGTGCAGGAAGATGATCTAGCTTTGACAGACTATCCTGAAGAGGTCCCAAAACTTCTCCAGGTTCTCAATCGTGCACGTTCTGCAGTTGCACTAGATGGTGAGTCAATGGGTTTGACCCCACTGATCTCTCACCGTATTCCACTTGACAAAGGTACTAAACCCATTTATGTACCTGCGTATCGCCTGCCACATGCGCAAAGAGTCTTCGCCGAAGAACTCATTACACGGATGCTCCGTGATGGAGTTATTGAGGAGTCCACTTCCCCGTGGAATGCTCCCCTTATTCTGGTTCCCAAGAAAGACGGAACCTGGCGCCCTGTTATCGATTACAGGAAACTGAATGCATGTACCATCCCAGACCGTTTTCCATTGCCAGTTCTGAACGACCTGTTGCAGAACATCGGCGATAATAAGGTCTTTTCAACTCTTGATCTTCTTCAAGGGTTCTGGCAGATCCCCCTCGATGATGAGAGTAGAGAGTTGACAGCTTTCTCTACTCCAACTGGTCATTACCAGTTCAGGAGGATGCCCTTCGGCTTGCGCGGAAGCCCAATCACGTTTAGTCGTTTGATGACGACAATTTTCCGTACCCTCCTAGGTGGCACGCTCATGGTCTACCTGGATGATCTCATAGTCATGTCGCAAGATGTCCCGTCACATCTTGAGAAACTTGACAGGGTATTGGACAGGCTAGCTCAGGCAAATCTTAAGGTAAAGCTCTCCAAATGTCATTTCCTCCGGAAGGAAATAAAATTTCTGGGTCACGTAGTAACTCAGAATGGCATAAAGACGGACGAGTCTAAAATCTCGGCCGTGCAGAAATTCCCCAGACCCATGACGGCGGATGCAGTCCGGTCCTTCATAGGCCTGGCGGGTTTCTACCGCACCTTTATCGCAGGTTTCTCCACCATTGCTGCACCCCTGACACGCTTACTCAAGAAGGATGCCCCTTTTGAGTGGACGTGCGATCAGGAACGAGCTTTTGTCATTCTTAAGAACAAGTTAACATCAGCCCCAACCCTTAGATTCCCTGATTTCACCAAGGCATTTACCTTGACGACTGATGCCAGCAAAGTTGGCATCGGTGCAGTCTTGTCACAGGAATCTAATGGTAAGCAACAGCCTATTGCCTATGCTAGCCGTGTTCTTACTAAAGCGGAAGTCAATTATTCAGTGACAGAGCTAGAAGCTTTAGCCATTGTATGGGCCCTGAGTCATTTTCGGGATATCATCTATCATTATCCTATCAAGATTTATACAGATCATTTACCCTTAGTGGCCCTTTTTGCGAATAAGAACCTCTCGGGAAAGCATGCTCGGTGGTCGCTCACGTTCAATGACTACAACCCTGAAATTTGCTATGTCCCAGGTAAGCAAAATGTTGTAGCTGATGCCCTGTCGAGACATATAGCATTCGTGAGTGTCGGCAATTCGTTCTCTGTTGAGGATCTCGAGAGAGCCCAACGACAGGACCCTGTGTGGTCTCCAGTCCTTCGTTTCCTTACCAAGGAGGACGTTGACTTACAGGTCAAGTCTCCCGTTCCACTGAAGGATTTAGTGGTCAACCAAGGAGTACTGTGCCGTGTTGCACAGCTGGTGGACCCCGGCAGAACCGTATACCAACTGGTGATACCAGAGTCCATGATACCAGCTACTCTTAGGTTGATCCACAATGTCCCAGGTGTAGCGCACCCCGGGAAGGACCGCAGTATCAAACAGGCACGAATGAAATATTTCTGGCCTAAGATGGCATCGGACATTGCCAAGCATGTACACCAGTGTGTTGTCTGCCTACAGCACAAGGGTACCATTACAGGTCCTAACCCCATTCTAAAGTATCCCATTACAAAGGAGCCCTGGGAGAGAACTTCTGTCGACCTGTTGACGAACTTCTCGACCTCGGAGAAGGGAAATAAGCACCTGCTTGTAATGGTAGATAACTTGACGCGGTACAGTGAATTAGTACCCATCCCTGATAAAACCGCGGAAACGGTCGCTAGTGCTTTCCGTGAGCATGTTGTTCTTCGTCATACTTGCCCACGTGTCCTTCTGTCAGACAATGGGTCTGAGTTTATAAATGGCATAATGCAGGATCTTTGCTCCAGATTCAACATTCATCAAGCGCCAGTAGCTCCACGCCACCCTGCGAGTAATGGTCTTGCTGAACGTACAAATCGCAAAGTCCTGGAGGTGCTCAGAGTAACCGTTAACCCAAGTTGTACTACATGGGATGAGGCTATCCCAGATGTTCAGTGTACATTAAATTCCTCCCTCAACAGCTCGATCGGTGAGACACCTCATTTTGCTTTGTATGGTTATGACAAGCGCTTACCATATGAAATTCTGTTTACTCCACCTAGACCTACTTACGATACTGATAACCCCAGTGTAGTAAAGATGAGGACAACGCAGCTTGTCTTCCAGCGGGTACGAGAGAACCTTATGAAAGCTACTGATAGGTTCACGTCTGAGCGCAATGCCCGCGCCAAGGAAAGCAAAGTGGAACCAGGTTGCAAAGTTATGTTGCTCAACCCAGTGCAGACCCCAGGTATGCACAAACTTGTCCCAAAGTTTGTGGGTCCTTACCGTGTCCTACGACAGCTCCGTGGCAATAAGTTCGAGGTGAGGGAGATTGCTACGGGAACTATCAAGGAAGCCCACCTTGATCACATGAAGTATGTGGACCATATGCAGGCCGAAGCAGAGCTGGAGGCGCGTGCGTTGCAACGCCACGATCAGACTAATGTTAGGGACAAACCGTCTATCCCTTCTCCCACTACTACTGGTACGGAAGACGGCCCAGTAAGGCTCCATACTTATGGCCTGCGACCCAGGACAACAGTACATTTCTGTGACATTGACGTACCTACTGACTTGTCCGACTCCTACGCTAGTTATGCTAATTGTTTGCTTGCAGAAATGGGTATAAATGCACACACATTGTATAGCTAGTCGATAATAGAGTCAGGGTGGACAACATCATGTAATTATGTAAATACTTTTAGAAGGGTACCCAGAGTGTAATGAATTCCATGGATATAGTATTATTGTACGTATGTGCACCAGTGTTTTATAACTAAAGTAAAAAAAAAGCCTGTATTACGGTCAGGGCAGTGCTGCCCTCTGAGTTACATGTCACACCTTAGGAAATGCTACTGTCAGTCATTGTTTGCAGATGTGAGCGTGCAACAACGTTAGTAGACGAGTGGTCAACTGATGTTCAGCCCTGCGGACAACCTGTATATAGAAGATTTTAGTTCCAGTGCTGACGTCTCCTGGCTCTCTACTCGATGAAACAGCGCGGGCAAACCAGTTTTCTCTTCCCCTGGATGGGAGAGTTTTTTTTTTGCCTGTTGCATTTTTTTGTCCATTTTTTATTTACTAGTGAGCGAAAGCCAGTCCCTCTCTGGGGTAGCTAGTGTAATTCCTTTATACCTATGGGCCCACCAGTATTGTCGCGTCGGGACGACGCGAGGTGCGTGGCCGAGCAAATGTAGACAGCCTGTACTGTCAGAGCACACAGCCTAGCCGTCTGCTCTGACTAGTTCATATTTCGCGGCATTCAGTGCTGCCCTCTGTAGGCCTACCTAGGTCGGTGGGACGCACAGTCCACCCTCTCTCACTCCCGCCTCGACCGACTTGTCATACACAAGTACTCCCCCTCCACGGACTGGCTTGCGGTCACTTCCTCACACTGCCCGTTGTGTACTCACTCCTACCCGATTAAAGCCAATCTAGTCCACGGCCGTATCATTGCTACCTACGCTACCTTCATCGGCACTAAACCGCTGTTCAGCAGCAAGAACAGCAATAACACTGCTACACTATTAGTTTCATTATTCTACCTGCTACACTATTAGTTTCATTATTCTACCTGCTACACTATTAGTTTCATTATTCTACCTGCTACACTATTAGTTTCATTATTCTACCTGCTACACTATTAGTTTCATTATTCTACCAGCTACACTATTAAGTTTCATTATTCTACCTGCTACACTATTAGTTTCATTATTCTACCTGCTACACTATTAGTTTCATTATTCTACCTGCTACACTATTAGTTTCATTATTCTACCAGCTTCAGTATTAAGTTTCATTATTCTACCTGCTACACTATTAGTTTCATTATTCTACCAGCTTCAGTATTAAGTTTCATTATTCTACCTGCTACACTATTAGTTTCATTATTCTACCTGCTACACTATTAGTTTCATTATTCTACCTGCTACACTATTAGTTTCATTATTCTACCTACTACACTATTAGTTTCATTATTCTACCTGAAAAAATGGTAAGATACAAAAAAGATAAGATATATAAGATATAGAAAAATACACTCGTGTACAGTTCAGGACTTTTATTAAAGGAAACATTTCGCCACGAGTGGTTTCTTCAGTCCTAATACAGAGAAAACTAAGAACGAGTACATGTAGTGGCAGGAGTCAGGTGGTCAGCTGCGAGAGGGTAGCACTAGTAGGTCCTCACAACCAACCCATCACACCACAGAGACTACAAATACTAGCACTACCCCCCCCCCCCCAGCAGCTTACCATCTGACTCCTGCCACTGTATACATGCATACTCGTTCTTAGTTTTCTCAGTATTAGGACTGAAGAAGCCACTCTTGGCGAAAAGTTTCCTCCAATAATATGGTGAGGTGATTGGTGAGGTTAGGAGTGTAGGAGGTGACTGCTGAGAAGAGGTCATGTTTGAGAAGGACGACTTGAAGAACGTCTGTGTTTAACACTAGAACTCCCACAATCATTTAATTAACTTCAGAGGCGCAAGACTCATCGTTAGGGAAGAAGACACCCACAATTTCAACCAGACCAACAGCTTTTACAACATAGCTGAACCTCATGCCCCTTTCAGAGTTTTCCCACATAGCAACAAGCCTACCGGCCCATGTCGGGCAGATCCTTTTTAAACCTAACCTTCTCTCAGCAGTCAACTTCAGTATTCCTCGCCTATAATCGTTACATAACTTGAAAAAGCCCACTGTGTGGGCGAAACGTTTTCAATAAAGTAGTAGTAGCAGTAATAGTGGCAGTAGTAATAGTATTTGTTAACGTAACTCGGGTTGTTATGTTATGACAGGGTTCAATGTTTTAAACAGATGTTATGCAAGTTACTGCATAAATGTGAAAATTGTTTGTGTATAGGGAGGCCTGGTCATGGACCGGGCCGCGGGGGCGTTGATCCCCGGAATAACCTCCAGGTAACCTCCAGGTATAACATAAGGAGTTTATACTGTAAAGAAAAAGTGCTCCATAAATGTATAATTAATGTCAGTGTTTTCTGTGGACACGTATTACACACAGCCAGTTGGACCTGTATCAGACGATCAACTGGGAGTGACGTTATTAGCGTCACTAGTGAGCTAGAAACTGGGAAGATGTCCTTGAGCCAGGTTGAGTTACGTAGTAGTGGTGTTTTCTTTTTGTTGTTGTTGTAATGTGTAATTATCATATTGCCTAACTAGTAGCAGTGTATTAGTGTGTTATTTTGTAATATACGAAATGTGTTGAAGGCAGATTCTGTGTTGTATATACTATTACCTGGAGTTTACCTGGAGAGAGTTCCGGGGGTCAACGCCCCCGCGGCCCGGTCTGTGACCAGGCCTCCTGGTGGATCAGAGCCTGATCAACCAGGCTGTTGCTGCTGGCTGCACGCAAACCAACGTACGAGCCACAGCCCGGCTGGTCAGGAACCGACTTTAGGTGCTTGTCCAGTGCCAGCTTGAAGACTGCCAGGGGTCTGTTAGTAATCCCCCTTATGTATGCTGGGAGGCAGTTGAACAGTCTCGGGCCCCTGACACTTATTGTATGGTCTCTTAACGTGCTAGTGACACCCCTGCTTTTCATTGGGGGGATGTTGCATCGTCTGCCAAGTCTTTTGCTTTCGTAGTGAGTGATTTTCGAGTGCAAGTTCGGTACTAGTCCCTCTAGGATTTTCCAGGTGTATATATTATGTAGAATATATGTATTATTATGCAGTGTATTGTTGAATGTGTATAAAAAATGCTCCATATATAATGTCAGTTTCCGGGATTTGTTCTGAAACCAGACACATATTAGTCCTGAAGAGTAGCCAGGACAGGACAGGAGCAGGGGAAGTGTTTTTGAATCAGTACGAGAACAGCGGTGGCTGGAATAAGTCATGGTTTGGTGTGAGTAGGGATGGTAAGTTTGCGTAAGTTTATGACATAGGTTATTTTATTGGCTTTGGTGCTCCTCTGTTTATCTGTAAGGCCCTAGAATGAGGAGAGGCCTGCGAGAGTACTCGTGTAGTGTGCTGCCTGCAGGCTTAGAGGTCTGCAGAAATGGAGGGGAGGGGGGTTGTCATGGAGCCTCCCTGTTTGTAAATATGGTTTTCTCTCACTAGTAGCAGTATGACAGTGAGCTAATGTGAGTACCGGGTAAAAGTGTACCAGCGTGTGGTGATTTTATATGTAGAGTAGGTTATGTGTTGTATATGCAAGTTTATTATTAATATTATATTTTTATATATGTTAGTTTATGTGCCCTTCCTGCTAATAACTACTGATTCCACGCTTAATGTGAAGGTACAAACTGGCCATAGGTTGGTTTATGTGGAGTAATTTAAATGTCCCTAGACTAGGTAGGTTGTTTACCCTTAGGAACCAGGACTTATTTACGTTACGCAGTAAAAGGCGTAACATGCATATTTTTTCTAAAGGTGAGCTTATCTGCTCTTCTCTCATGATCAGACCTAAAGTACTGAACACCTGTCGAACATTTCATGTAGGAGTTTACAAAGTATGAGTGGGTTAAGGGTAGCTTATTTTTAAATAACTTGATATTTACCCCCAGACTAGTATTTAACCCCTCCTAACCTTCACAGTAACTTCGTAACAGTCGAATCCTGGCTAATACCTCCGAAATGACGAAGCTAAATTTAATGCGGTGTCCGACAGATTGTAATAAAGTTGGTAGAATTACCGACAATATGTAAAGTAAAAGGACACAAGTGCAACTAATGTGACATTTATTGTGGCAACGTTTCGCTCTCCAGGAGCTTTATCAAGCCATTACAAACAATACATGGACACAGAGGGTATATAAAGGCTCTGAGTGAGGTGCAATACTAGTGAGGTACCATTTCGATGTTCACTAGTGGTAGTAGTAGTAGTAGTAGTAGTAGTAACAAAAATAATACAATATGGAAGAGCAAATAATTCGTACATGAGTAAAAGGATATAAAAGCTATTACTTGGGTAACATAAAAATAGGTTGGACAAATATAGACTGGAAAGAGGCAGGTTTTTTTCGGTGTTCACTCTCTGTTCACTCTGTTCACTCTCTCAATTAAACAAAACAACGGCAGCTTCACCATCTCCGAAGTCTTAGCAAGAATCCTCCTGAAAACAGTAAACCCTGCCATCACATAGTCTCTCCTGTTATACTACACAAGCACATTACAGAGAGTGAACACCGAAAAAAAACCTGCCTCTTTCCAGTCTATATTTGTCCAACCTATTTTTATGTTACCCAAGTAATAGCTTTTATATCCTTTTACTCATGTACGAATTATTTGCTCTTCCATATTGTATTATTTTTGTTACTACTACTACTACTATTACTACCACTAGTGAACATCGAAATGGTACCTCACTAGTATTGCACCTCACTCAGAGCCTTTATATACCCTCTGTGTCCATGTATTGTTTGTAATGGCTTGATAAAGCTCCTGGAGAGCAAAACGTTGCCACAATAAATGTCACATTAATTGCACTTGTGTCCTTTTACTTTACATATTGTCGGTAATTCTACCAACTTTATTACAAAAACGATCTTACACACTTCTATTCCAATCAGGATACTAACACCAAACGAGACCGGAATTTTCCTAAGAGCATACCGAATTTTCACCTGAAAGTTTCTTGTAGAGGAAAGTGGATACACTCATCAAACCTTCACGGTTGCAATTTTCTTCCTTTCTCAACAAGACATGCAAGAAAGGGGCCCTTCAGTTCATCAGTTTACCACGCATTAACACCACTTTAAACAAAGTACGTTTCCAAAGTACTTGCACAAGCCAACACTAGTCACCATCGCAACCAGTACATCCATCAAAGATCTGACCAGGACCAGAGTGAAGAATCTTGAAATAGTCATTGTAGGTGTTTACACAATCCCTTGCAGACTGTGATAAGGTGGTAAGTTGGTAAGTAAGACACATATTCAACAGTTAAGTATCTTTATTCTGAAACGTTTCACCTAAACAGTAGGCTTCTTCAGTTGAATCCAGAGGCAGCAGACTATGGTGAATATGGATCAGAAGTCTTCCCCAGGCTGAAGGACTGACCACCTCAAAGCTACGTCTTCCAAGGTGACGGACTGATTACATCGCCTTTATACCTTTACTGCTTCTTCTACCTCTGTATTCGAGGCATAAAAAACAACTAGGTCAAGGGTGGGAACCCTGTCATATGTGGTATTTTGCAAAGGAGAGGAGTTGGAAATGAATTGTTGTCCAGGGCAATTGGTGTCAATTGCTGGCTGGACAAATATTGTAAGGAAAATGCTGTAACATTCATTGACAACTGGGACCTCTTCTATGGCAGAAATGGCATGTATGCCAGGGATGGGGTTCACTTATCTAGGTCTGGGGTGGGGGCACTGGCAACTGTAGTGGAGGGAACTGTTAGGACTTTAAACTAGGAATAGTTAGTGGTATGGGTTTTGGCAGGAAAACAGTGAAGTCCCAGTGTAGTAATATTATGAGTTCTAGGGGAACTAGTAATAAGCGGAACGAGGTAAATATTGAAAAGCCAGTGACACTAGGTGATAAGGACAGTAATAGGTTTAGTAGAAAAACAGAAATGAGCAGGAAGGGTAAAGAGAAAGGAGAATCTTTCAATGTATATTATGCTAATAACCGTAGTGCTAGGAATAAGATGGACGAATTGAGATTAGTTGCTAGTGCATGTAACATTGATGTATTTGCCATAACTGAGACATGGATTAATTCAAAAAGTCGGGACATGCCTGCGGAATGTCACATTCAGGGTTTTAAATTGTTCCAAGTAGATAGAAGTATCGGGAAGGGGGGTGGGATGGCATTGTATGTCCGAGATCGCTTGAACTGTTGCATAAAAATGGGTATTAAGTCTAAAGTAACACATACAGAGTCTGTTTGGATAGAATTTTCAGAGGGGCATAAAAAATTTATTTTAGGTGTGATATACCGTCCCCCAAACTTAGGGACCAAGGGAGACTACTATGGGAGGAAACTGTTAGGGCAACAAAGCACGATAATGTAGTAATTCTAGGAGACTTTAACTTTAGTCATATTCATTGGAACTTCTTGACTGGGGATTTAGAATCATACGACTTCTTAGTAGTAGTTCAGGATTGTTTTTTGAAGCAGTTTGTGACAGAACCTACAAGGGGAAATAACCTGCTTGACTTAGTTCTGGCAAACAATGAATCCCTTGTTAATAATTTAGAAATTTCAGAGGAACTGGGTCCCAGATTTTCGCTTAGCAGATTACGATGGGCTTAGAGAACACTTATCATCTGTTGACTGGGGTAACGAAGAGAGCTATCAATATGACAGTATTCTGAATACTGTACATGCTGCTCAAAGAACGTTTATCACGTATAAAGAAATTAGATCAAATAGAAATAACCCAAAATAGATGAATAATAGGCTCAAATATCTACTAGGGCATAAGAAAGGAAATTATAGTCGTATCAAAAGAGGTGAGGGTCATTTTATGAATCAGTATATTAAGAGGGACATTAAAAAGGGGATAAGAAAAGCTAAAAGGGACTATGAAATTAAAGTTGCTAGGGATTCGAAAACTAACCCAAAAAGTTTTTTCCAGGTCTATAGAACAAAAGTTAGAGATAAGATACGTCCCCTTAAAAATAACTATGGGTATCTTACTGACAAAGAGAATGAAATGTGTTCGATTTTAAATAATTATTTACTCTCGGTTTTTACACAGGAAGACACTAACAATATTCCAGTAATTAATTTTTATAGTGGGCCTGAAGAAGATAAATTATGTAACATCACAGTCACTAGTGAAATGGTTGTGAAGCAGATAGACAGACTGAAGCAAAATAAGTCGCCGGATCCTGATGAGCTTCTTTCAAGGGTTCTTAAGGAATGCAAAATGGAGCTCTGTGATCCATTAATTAATATTTTTAATTTATCTCTTCAAACAGGTGTAGTGTCTGATATGTGGAAGATGGCTAATGTAATTCCTATTTTTAAAGCAGGGGACAAGTCGTTACCGTCAAATTACCGCCCAATAAGCCTGACCTCAATTGTAGGCAAAGTACTAGAGTCAATTATAGCTGAGATTATAAGAAGCCATCTCGATAAGCATAGCTTGATTAATGATACTCAGCATGGATTCACAAGAGGCCGTTCTTGTCTGACTAATTTATTAACTTTCTTCAGTAAAGCTTTTGAGGCTGTTGACCACGATAAAGAGTTTGATATTATTTACTTTTATTTTAGTAAGGCTTTTGATAGAGTTCTGCACCAAAAAAAGTGGCAGCTCATGGCATTGGGGGAAGGGTGCTCTCGTGGATCGAGTCATGGCTCACAGACAGGAAGCAGAGAGTGTCCATATATGGGGTTAAATCCGAGTGGGGATCTGTAACAAGTGGCGTTGTTGTTTATAATATATATCAATGATCTTGATGAGGGAATTACTAGTGAAATGAGCAAATTCGCCGATGACACAAAGATAGGTAGGATAATTGATTCAAACGTAGATATCAGGGAACTTCAGGGGGATTTAGACAAACTCAATACCTGGTCTTCCTTGATGTTGGTGAGGGGCTCTTGATTTAGGGAATTGGATCTGTGCTCCAGTTCCCCGAATTAAGCCTGAATGCCTTCCACATATCCCCCCCCCCCAGGCGCTGTATAATCCTCCGGGTTTAGCGCTTCCCCCTTGATTATAATAATAATAATAATCAATACCTGGTCAGCAAAGTGGCAGATGCAGTTCAGTGTAGATAAATGCAAGGTTCTGAAGCTCGGGAGTGTCCATAACCCTAGCACTTATAAATTAAATAATGTAGAACTTAGCCATACAGAGTGTGAAAAGGACTTAGGGGTTATGGTGAGCAGTAACTTTAAACCAAGACAGCAGTGTCTAAGCATACGTAATAGGGCAAATGGTATAAACCTTGGTAATAAATACCGACAAGTTGATTTAGAAAGACACGTAAGCAAACACTATGACATATTTATTAGAAAACGTTTCGGTCCTGGGACCTTGATCACTTCTAACATACAGAGGTAGAAAGACATTATATATATAGGCGGAGAGTGAGATGTGAGTGACGCACGTGACCTGAGGAATGTCATGTTGTGATGAGGACGGGTAGACGATGAAATCATGTGACTCCTGTGTTGTTGGGTTGGTGGTGCTTAAGTATCATGTATGCCAATGTTTTTGAAATTTTGTAGTTTCCAGTGTTGCGTTCTATAGTGTCGGTGACGGCGATTAGTGAGGCTTCTAGACACCGTCGGCGTCTAAGGTCTGGTTCTGTGAGAACGAGTTGTGCTTCATTCCAGTTCATCAAATGCCCCGTGGAGTATCTGTGGAGGACACAGGCGTACCTTACATCGTCTCTGTTAGAGGCATTTCGATGCTCATTCAGGCGGACTGCAAGATCTCTGCCTGTCTCGCCTACATATTTCTTGGGACAGAACCCACAGGGGATAGTGTAGACGCCTGCTGTAGAAGTTAGAGGTGTGGGGCTGCGTTTCGTAGTGAGGTCTTTGATAGATGATATGTTTATGGTGGAAACGTTGATGTTACTCATAGCAAGTGCCCGGCGAGTATTCGTGGTAACCTCACCACATGGGAGTACTATGAACTGCTTAGGGGGCTGTTCCATGGGCGGTTTGTTGAGGATAGCTTGTGCCTTGAGTCTGCAGTCTTGGATGAAGAAAGATGGGAAATGAAGACGTGAATGTTAAAAACAAAAGCATGGTTTCCTTCGATGTCACAGCCCTCTTTACCAACGTTCCTACTGACGCTGCAATCAACATTCTGAGACAGAGGCTCACTGAAAACCACGACCTCCCTTTACCTCTTCTAGATTTCATCAATCTAGTGGATCTTTGTGTTAATTTCAACTTCTTCAAGTATCAGGACAACTGTTACAAACAGTGCTTTGGGATGGCAATGGGCAGCCCGCTCAGTGCTGTGCCTGCCAACCTCTTCATGGAAAACCTAGAGACAGAGAAATTCAGCCCTCTCATTCCCAACACCGTTACCTGGCTAAGATACGTTGATCATATATTGGTTTTCTATCCGAGACGTCTCAGAATCCAGGCCCTTCTCAACAAGATCAATGCAGTTGAACCATCAATAAAGTTTACACTTGAACTCGAAAACGATGGCAAACTTCCTTTCCTCGACGTTTTCCTGTGCAGATCTCCCGACAGTGACAAACTTCTCTTCAAAATGTATAGAAAACCTACCAACAAGGACGATCTTATACATTTTTATTCACACCAAGAAACCCGCACTAAGAGAGGAGTCCTCACTGGCTTCTTCTTGAGAGCTCTTCGCATCTCCAGCCCTTGTTTTCTAGAAGAAGAATGCACTTACATAACACAAGCCTTTACACGTCTTCAGTTCCCATCTTTCTTCATCCGAGATTGCAGACTCAAGGCACAAGCTATCCTCAACAAACCGCCCATGGAACAGCCCCCTAAGCAGTTCATAGTACTCCCATGTGGTGAGGTTGCACGAATACTCGCCGGGCACTTGCTATGAGTAACATCAATGTTTCCACCATAAACACATCATCTATCAAAGACCTCACTACGAAACGCAGCCCCACACCTCTAACTTCTACAGCAGGCGTCTACACTATCCCCTGTGGGTTCTGTCCCAAGAAATATGTAGGCGAGACAGGCAGAGATCTTGCAGTCCGTCTGAATGAGCATCGAAATGCCTCTAACAGAGACGATGTAAGGTACGCCTGTGTCCTCCACAGAGACTCCACGGGGCATTTGATGAACTGGAATGAAGCACAACTCGTTCTCACAGAACCAGACCTTAGACGCCGATGGTGTCTAGAAGCCTCACTAATCACCGTCACCGACACTATAGAACGCAACACTGGAAACTACAAAATTTCAAAAACAATGGCATACATGATACTTAAGCACCACCAACCCAACAACACAGGAGTCACATGATTTCATCGTCTACCCGTCCTCATCACAACATGACATTCCTCAGGTCACGTGCGTCACTCACATCTCACTCTCCGCCTATATATATAATGTCTTTCTACCTCTGTATGTTAGAAGTGATCAAGGTCCCAGGACCGAAACGTTTTCTAATAAATATGTCATAGTGTTTGCTTACGTGTCTTTCTAAACCAATAGGGCAAATAGATTATTGGGGTTCATATCAAGAAGTGTAAGCAACAGAAGTCCTCATCTAGATTATGCAGCTCAATTCGGGTCTCCATATTACAGAATGGACATAAATTCGTTAGAAAACATTCAGCGTAGAATGACTAAATTAATACATTGCATTAGAAATCTTCCTTATGAAGAAAGATTGAAGACTCTTAAGTTACATTCACTTGTTAGACGAAGAATGAGGGGAGACCTGATCGAAGTGTATAAGTGGAAGTTGGGAATTAATAAAGGGGATATAAATAAGGTCTTGAGGATATCTCTCCAAGAGAGAACCGGCAGTAATGGATTTAAATTAGATAAGTTTAGATTTAGAAAGGATGTAGAAAAGTATTGGTTGGGAAATAGGGCAGTTGATGAGTGGAACCGTCTACCTATGTGGATGAATGGTTCAGAGAACCGACATGTTGATAAATTAGACACATGTGCAACTCTTGGGTATCTTTATTGAGGAAACGTTTCGCCACACAGTGGCTTCATCAGTCCATACAAAGGAGAATCTTGAAGAACAGGAGGAGAATGAGGTAATCAGTCCCTCAACCTTGAGTCGATCAATCTTGAATAGAATACGGCATACGTGCTGAGAAGGAGCTTATAAACCGTATGGCAGGAGAGGTGCAGCAGTCATAGGTGGTGTCACATTTGTTCAATGTGGAAGTAGGTCGTGCCCAAGAATTAGGCAAGCGAAGAATTCCCAAGTATTAAGATCCCAAGAAGTTGCAGTGTCTGACAGGTTTGTGGGCACGACCTACTTCCACATTGAACAAATGTGACACCACCTATGTCTGCTGCACCTCTCCTACCAACGGTTTATAAGCTCCTTCTCAGCACGTATGCCGTATTCTATTCAAGATTGATGGACTGATCACATCGACTCAAGGTTGAGGGACTGATTACCTCATTCTCCTCCTGTTCTTCAAGATTCTCCTTTGTATGGACTGATGAAGCCACTGTGTGGCGAAACGTTTCCTCAATAAAGATACCCAAGAGTTGCAAATGTGTCTAATTTATCAACAGTCTACCTAGTTGGGTTATTGAGGCTAGGACTTTGGGTAGTTTCAAATTTAGGTTGAATAAATACATGAGTGAGAGGGGTTGGATTTGAGTGGGACTTACACATCAGAGCTTATTTCTTGGGTAGCATTGAAAATTGGGTTGGGCAAATGTTTTGTTAGTGGGATGAATTGTAAAGGACTTGCCTAGTATGGGCCAACAGGCCTGCTGCAGTGTTCCTCCTTTCTTATGTTCTTATGTCTTGAGGATATCTCTCCAAGAGAGAACCCGCAGTAATGGATTTAAATTAGACAAGTTTAAGAACATAAGAAAGGAGGAACACTGCAGCAGGCCTGTTGGCCCATACTAGGCAAGTCCTTTACAATTCATCCCACTAACAAAACATTTGCCCAACCCAATTTTCAATGCTACCCAAGAAATAAGCTCTGATGTGCAAGTCCCACTCAAATCCAACCCCTCCCACTCATGTACTTATCCAACCTAAATTTGAAACTACCCAAAGTCCTAGCCTCAATAACCCAACTAGGTAGACTGTTCCACTCATCAACTACCCTATTTCCAAACCAATACTTTCCTATGTCCTTTCTAAATCTAAACTTATCTAATTTAAATCCATTACTGCGGGTCCTCTCTTGGAGAGATATCCTCAAGACCTTATTAATATCCCCTTTATTAATACCTATCTTCCACTTATACACTTCGATCAGGTCTCCCCTCATTCGTCGTCTAACAAGTGAATGTAACTTAAGAGTCTTCAATCTTTCTTCATAAGGAAGATTTCTAATGCTATGTATTAATTTAGTCATCCTACGCTGAATGTTTTCTAACGAATTTATGTCCATTCTGTAATATGGAGACCAGAATTGAGCTGCATAATCTAGGTGAGGCCTTACTAATGATATATAAAGCTGCAGTATGACCTCTGGACTTCCGTTGCTTACACTTCTTGATATAAATCCCAGTAATCTATTTGCCTTATTACGTACGCTTAGGCATTGCTGTCTTGTGAAGAATGGTTTGAAAAACCGACAAGTTGAAGATTGAGACACTTATGCAGCATATGGGAAGCTTTATTCAGGAAACGTTTCGCCACACAGTGGCTTCATCAGTCCAATACAAAGAGGAAGGCGTAAGGAGAGGAGGAGTATGAGGTAATCAGTCCCTCAGCCTGGAGTCGATGTGTTCAGTCCATCAATCTTGTAGAATGTACAGCATAGGGCCGTAGACGTGGCTTATGTACTGTAGTGAGGTGAGGTGAAGCAGGCGGAGGCGGGGTCATAGTGGTACCATCCACTAGTCGAAGTAGGTCTTCGTCCAAAGGTTGAACAAGTGTTGAAGAATTCTTTGTAACAAGATCCCATGATGCTGCAGTGTCTGACAGTTGTGATGAATGGTTTGAAAAACCGACAAGTTGAAGATTGAGACACTTATGCAGCATATGGGAATCTTTATTCAGGAAACGTTTCGCCACACAGTGGCTTCATCAGTCCAATACAAAGAGGAAGGCGTAAGGAGAGGAAGAGTATGAGGTAATCAGTCCCTCAGCCTGGAGTCGACGTGTTCAGGCTGAGGGACTGATTACCTCATACTCCTCCTCTCCTTACGCCTTCCTCTTTGTATTGGACTGATGAAGCCACTGTGTGGCGAAACGTTTCCTGAATAAAGATTCCCATATGCTGCATAAGTGTCTCAATCTTCAACTTGTCGGTTTTTCAAACCATTCATCACAACTGTCAGACACTGCAGCATCATGGGATCTTGTTACAAAGAATTCTTCAACACTTGTTCAACCTCTGGACGAAGACCTACTTCGACTAGTGGATGGTACCACTATGACCCCGCCTCCGCCTGCTTCACCTCACCTCACTACAGTATATAAGCCACGTCTACGGCCCTATGCTGTACATTCTACAAGATTGATGGACTGAACACATCGACTCCAGGCTGAGGGACTGATTACCTCATACTCCTCCTCTCCTTACGCCTTCCTCTTTGTGAACATCAAAATGGTATACAATACCGACAGGTTGTTAGGTAAGACACATATGCAACAGTTAGACAACTTTATTCCGAAACGTTTCGCCTACACAGTAGGCTTCTTCAGTCGAATACAGAAAGTAGGCAGGAACAGTAGAGATGTGAAGACGATGTAATCAGTCCATCACCCTTAAAGTCGTAGAATTTGAGGTTGTCAGTCCCTCGGCCTGGAGAAGTTCAGTTCCATAGTCAGGAACTATCTGAAGATCAAGCGACAGTGCGGAGACTTAAATACTGTCGGAAGGAGAGGTGCAGGGTGGTAGTAGTAGTAGTAGTAGTAGTAGTAGTAGTAGTAGTAGTAGTAGTAGTAGTAGTAGTAGTAGTGAGAGGCAACTGAGAGGTCATGTCCCTCTCAGATCCAACCCTTCTCACTTCAACTTCATATTGTTTCAGACAACGGAACAATGCTCTTCTCCAGACTGAGGGACTGACCACCTCAAAACTTTAAGGGTGATGGACTGATTACATCGTCTTCAAGTATCTTCTGCTTCTATCAACTTTTCTGTACTCGACTGAAGAAGCCTACTGTGTAGGCGAAACGTTTCAAAATAAAGATACCTAACTGTTGCATATGTGTCTTACCTAACAATCTGTCGGTATTTTATACCATTTTAATGTTCATTCTGTCAGACACTGCAACACAAGGGTATCTTGGTACAGACCATCTACTTCGACAACCTCTACTAGTGAGAACGGCTGGGTTTGAGAAGGACCTGCCCTCCCAAATCAACCTACGTCTCACCTCCTGGCACTATATAAGGCCCGATTCTGTCACTTCAACTTCATATTGTTTCAGACAACGGAACAATGCTCTTCTCCAGACTGAGGGACTGACCACCTCAAAACTTTAAGGGTGATGGACTGATTACATCGTCTTCAAGTATCTTCTGCTTCTATCAACTTTTCTGTACTCGACTGAAGAAGCCTACTGTGTAGGCGAAACGTTTCAAAATAAAGATACCTAACTGTTGCATATGTGTCTTACCTAACAATCTGTCGGTATTTTATACCATTTTAATGTTCATTCTTGTCCAAGGTGTTTTCTGTACCAAGATGCCACGTGTTGCAGTGTCTGACAAGATGAACATCAAAATGGTATACAATACCGACAGGTTGTTAGGTAAGACACATATGCAACTGTTGCATATGTGTCTTACCTAACAACCTGTCGGTATTGTATACCATTTTGATGTTCATCTTGTCAGACACTGCAACACGTGGCATCTTGGTACAGAAAACACCTTGGACAAGCTTTTCAAGTGAGAAGGGTTGGATCTGAGAGGGACATGACCTCTCAGTTGCCTCTCACTACTACTACTACTACTACTACTACTACTACTACTACTACTACTACTACTACTACTACTACTACTACTACCCTGCACCTCTCCTTCCGACAGTATTTAAGTCTCCGCACTGTCGCTTGATCTTCAGATAGTTCCTGACTATGGAACTGAACTTCTCCAGGCCGAGGGACTGACAACCTCAAATTCTACGACTTTAAGGGTGATGGACTGATTACATCGTCTTCACATCTCTACTGTTCCTGCCTACTTTCTGTATTCGACTGAAGAAGCCTACTGTGTAGGCGAAACGTTTCGGAATAAAGTTGTCTAACTGTTGCATATGTGTCTTACCTAACAACCTGTCGGTATTGTATACCATTTTGATGTTCATCTTGTCAGACACTGCAACACGTGGCATCTTGGTACAGAAAACACCTTGGACAAGCTTTTCAAGTGAGAAGGGTTGGATCTGAGAGGGACATGACCTCTCAGTTGCCTCTCACTACTACTACTACTACTACTACTACCCTGCACCTCTCCTTCCGACAGTATTTAAGTCTCCGCACTGTCGCTTGATCTTCAGATAGTTCCTGACTATGGAACTGAACTTCTCCAGGCCGAGGGACTGACAACCTCAAATTCTACGACTTTAAGGGTGATGGACTGATTACATCGTCTTCACATCTCTACTGTTCCTGCCTACTTTCTGTATTCGACTGAAGAAGCCTACTGTGTAGGCGAAACGTTTCGGAATAAAGTTGTCTAACTGTTGCATATGTGTCTTACCTAACAACCTGTCGGTATTGTATACCATTTTGATGTTCATCTTGTCAGACACTGCAACACGTGGCATCTTGGTACAGAAAACACCTTGGACAAGCTTTTCAAGTGAGAAGGGTTGGATCTGAGAGGGACATGACCTCTCAGTTTCCTCTCACTACTAATACTACTACTACTACTACTACTACTACTACTACTACTACTACTACTACTACTACCCTGCACCTCTCCTTCCGACAGTATTTAAGTCTCCGCACTGTCGCTTGATCTTCAGATAGTTCCTGACTATGGAACTGAACTTCTCCAGGCCGAGGGACTGACAACCTCAAATTCTACGACTTTAAGGGTGATGGACTGATTACATCGTCTTCACATCTCTACTGTTCCTGCCTACTTTCTGTATTCGACTGAAGAAGCCTACTGTGTAGGCGAAACGTTTCGGAATAAAGTTGTCTAACTGTTGCATATGTGTCTTACCTAACAACCTGTCGGTATTGTATACCATTTTGATGTTCATCTTGTCAGACACTGCAACACGTGGCATCTTGGTACAGAAAACACATTGGACAAGCTTTTCAAGTGAGAAGGGTTGGATCTGAGAGGGACATGACCTCTCAGTTGCCTCTCACTACTACTACTACTACTACTACTACTACTACTACTACTACTACTACTACCCTGCACCTCTCCTTCCGACAGTATTTAAGTCTCCGCACTGTCGCTTGATCTTCAGATAGTTCCTGACTATGGAACTGAACTTCTCCAGGCCGAGGGACTGACAACCTCAAATTCTACGACTTTAAGGGTGATGGACTGATTACATCGTCTTCACATCTCTACTGTTCCTGCCTACTTTCTGTATTCGACTGAAGAAGCCTACTGTGTAGGCGAAACGTTTCGGAATAAAGTTGTCTAACTGTTGCATATGTGTCTTACCTAACAACCTGTCGGTATTGTATACCATTTTGATGTTCATCTTGTCAGACACTGCAACACGTGGCATCTTGGTACAGAAAACACCTTGGACAAGCTTTTCAAGTGAGAAGGGTTGGATCTGAGAGGGACATGACCTCTCAGTTGCCTCTCACTACTACTACTACTACTACTACTACCCTGCACCTCTCCTTCCGACAGTATTTAAGTCTCCGCACTGTCGCTTGATCTTCAGATAGTTCCTGACTATGGAACTGAACTTCTCCAGGCCGAGGGACTGACAACCTCAAATTCTACGACTTTAAGGGTGATGGACTGATTACATCGTCTTCACATCTCTACTGTTCCTGCCTACTTTCTGTATTCGACTGAAGAAGCCTACTGTGTAGGCGAAACGTTTCGGAATAAAGTTGTCTAACTGTTGCATATGTGTCTTACCTAACAACCTGTCGGTATTGTATACCATTTTGATGTTCATCTTGTCAGACACTGCAACACGTGGCATCTTGGTACAGAAAACACCTTGGACAAGCTTTTCAAGTGAGAAGGGTTGGATCTGAGAGGGACATGACCTCTCAGTTGCCTCTCACTACTACTACTACTACTACTACTACTACTACTACTACTACCCTGCACCTCTCCTTCCGACAGTATTTAAGTCTCCGCACTGTCGCTTGATCTTCAGATAGTTCCTGACTATGGAACTGAACTTCTCCAGGCCGAGGGACTGACAACCTCAAATTCTACGACTTTAAGGGTGATGGACTGATTACATCGTCTTCACATCTCTACTGTTCCTGCCTACTTTCTGTATTCGACTGAAGAAGCCTACTGTGTAGGCGAAACGTTTCGGAATAAAGTTGTCTAACTGTTGCATATGTGTCTTACCTAACAACCTGTCGGTATTGTATACCATTTTGATGTTCATCTTGTCAGACACTGCAACACGTGGCATCTTGGTACAGAAAACACCTTGGACAAGCTTTTCAAGTGAGAAGGGTTGGATCTGAGAGGGACATGACCTCTCAGTTGCCTCTCACTACTACTACTACTACTACTACTACTACTACTACTACTACTACTACTACCCTGCACCTCTCCTTCCGACAGTATTTAAGTCTCCGCACTGTCGCTTGATCTTCAGATAGTTCCTGACTATGGAACTGAACTTCTCCAGGCCGAGGGACTGACAACCTCAAATTCTACGACTTTAAGGGTGATGGACTGATTACATCGTCTTCACATCTCTACTGTTCCTGCCTACTTTCTGTATTCGACTGAAGAAGCCTACTGTGTAGGCGAAACGTTTCGGAATAAAGTTGTCTAACTGTTGCATATGTGTCTTACCTAACTTCCTCTTTGTATTGGACTGATGAAGCCACTGTGTGGCGAAACGTTTCCTGAATAAAGATTCCCATATGCTGCATAAGTGTCTCAATCTTCATTGCTGTCTTGGTTTAAGGTTGCTGCTCACCATAACCCCCAAGTCCTTTTCGCAATCTGTATGGCTAAGTTCTACATCATTTAACTTATAAGTGCTAGGGTTATGGGCACTCCCGAGCTTCAGAACCTTGCATTTATCTACATTGAACTGCATCTGCCACTTTTCTGACCAAGAATATAGTTTGTTTAAATCCTCCTGAAGTTCCCTAACGTCTACGTTTGAATCAATTATCCTACCTATCTTTGTGTCATCGGCGAATTTGCTCATATCACTAGTAATTCCCTCATCAAGGTCATTGATATATATTATAAACAACAACGGGCCCAAGACTGATCCCCGTGGAACGCCACTTGTTACAGATCCCCACTCGGATGTAACCCCATATATGGACACTCTCTGCTTCCTGTCTGTGAGCCATGACTCGATCCATGAGAGCACTTTTCCCCCAATGCCAAGAGCTGCCACTTTCTTTAACAGTCTTTGGTGCAGAACTCTATCAAAAGCCTTACTAAAATCTAAGTAAATAATATCAAACTCTTTATCGTGGTCAACAGCCTCAAAAGCTTTACTGAAGAAAGTTAATAAATTAGTTAGACAAGACCGGCCTCTTGTGAATCCATGCTGAGTATCATTAATCAAGCTATGCTAATCGAGATGGCTTCTTATAATCTCAGCTATAATTGACTCTAGTAATTTGCCTGCAATTGAGGTCAGGCTTATTGGGCGGTAATTTGACGGTAACGACTTGTCCCCTTTTTAAAAATAGGAATTACATTAGCCATCTTCCACATATCAGACACTACACCTGTTTGAAGAGATAAATTAAAAATATTAGTTAATGGTTCACAGAGTTCCATTTTGCATTCCTTAAGAACCTTTGAAAAAACCTCATCAGCACCCGGCGACTTGTTTTGCTTCAGTCTGTCTATCTGCTTCACAACCATTTCACTAGTGACTGTGATGTTACATAATTTATCTTCTTCTAGCCCACTATAAAAATTAATTACTGGAATATTGTTAGTGTCTTCCTGTGTAAAAACCGAGAGAAAATAATTATTTAAAATCGAGCACATTTCATTCTCTTTGTCAGTAAGATACCCATAGTTATTTTTAAGGGGAACTGTCTTATCACTAACTTTTGTTCTATAGACCTGGAAAAAACTTTTTGGGTTAGTTTTAGAATCCCTAGCAACTTTAATTTCATAGTCCCTTTTAGCTTTTCTTATACCCTTTTTAATGTCCCTCTTAATGTCAATATACTGATTCATAAGATGACCCTCATCTCTTTTGATTCGTCTATAAATTCCTTTCTTATGCCCTAGTAGATATTTGAGCCTATTATTCATCCATTTTGGGGCATTTCTATTTGATCTAATTTCTTTATAAGGGATAAACGTTCTTTGAGCAGCATGTTTAGTGTTCAGAAAACTGTCATATTGATAGCTCTCTTCGTTACCCCAGTCAACAGATGATAAGTGTTCTCTAAGCCCATCGTAATCTGCTAAGCGAAAATCTGGGACTGTTACTGAGTTATCGCTACTATCATACTTCCATTCAGTGCTAAATGTAATTGATTTGTGGTCGCTAGCACCCAGTTCCTCTGAAATTTCTAAATTATTAACAAGGGATTCATTGTTTCCCAGAACTAAGTCAAGCAGGTTATTTCCCCTTGTAGGTTCTGTCACAAACTGCTTCAAAAAACAATCCTGAACTACTTCTAAGAAGTCGTATGATTCTAAATTCCCAGTCAAGAAATTCCAATCAATATGACTAAAGTTAAAGTCTCCTAGAATTACTACATTATCGTGCCTTGTGGCCTTAACAATTTCCTCCCATAGTAGTCTCCCTTGGTCCCTATCTAAGTTTGGGGGACGGTATATCACTCCTAAAATCAGTTTTTCATGCCCCTCTGAAAATTCTATCCAAACAGACTCTGTATGTGTTACTTCAGACTTAATACCCGTTTTTATGCAACAGTTCAAGCGATCTCGGACATACAATGCCACCCCACCCCCCTTCCCTATACTTCTATCTACTTGGAACAATTTAAAACCCTGAATGTGACATTCCGCAGGCATGTCCCGACTTTTTGAATTAAACCACGTCTCAGTTAAGGCAAATACATCAATGTTACCTGCACTAGCAACTAATCTCAACTCGTCCATCTTATTCCTAGCACTACGGCTATTAGCATAATAAACATTGAAAGACTCTCCTTTCTCTTTACCCTTCCTGCTCATTTCTGTTTTTCTACTAAACCTATTACTGTCCTTATCACCCAGTGTCACTGGCTTTTCAATATCAACCTCGTTCTGCTTATTACTAGTTCCCCTAGAGCTCATAATATTACTACACTTGGACTTTACTGTTTTCCTGCCAAAACCCATACCACTAACTATTCCTAGTTTAAAGTCCTAACAGCTCCCTCCACTGCAGTTGCCAGTGCTCCCACTCCTGACCTAGATAAGTGAACCCCATCCCTGGCATACATGTCATTTCTGCCATAGAAGAGGTCCCAGTTGTCAATGAATGTTACCGCATTTTCCTTACAGTATTTGTCCAGCCAGCAATTGACACCAATTGCCCTGGACAACAATTCATTTCCAACTCCTCTCCTTGACAAAATACCACATATGACAGGGTTCCCACCCTTCCTCCTAATTATTTCTATTGCTGACCTATACCTGCTAATCAGGTCTTCACTCCTACGTCTGCCAACATCGTTGCCTCCAGCACTGAGACAGATAATAGGATTGCTCCCATTACCTCTCATGATGTCATCCAGACGGCTAACAATATCCTCCATCCCAGCCCCAGGAAAGCAAACCCTCTGTCTCCTACTCCTGTCCTTCAAGCAGAATGCCCTATCCATATACCTAACTTGGCTATCCCCAACAACAACAATATTCTTACCTTCCTTGGTGTTGTTCGTCGTGACGTTCCCAGTAGTCGACTCACATTCGTCGGGTAGCACTGAGAATGTATTAGATGTTTCCACAACAGTTTCCACGGCAGTCTCTTTCTTCTTCATCGTTTCTACCTTTCCATTCGTCTTCTTGATCGTCAACTTCGTTCCCTGCTGTCCAGCCACTGACCAGTTTCCTTTCTTGACCTGAGGACTCAAAACAGGAGGACTACTACGAATCTTCTTGTTTTCCTCGGTCAGTCGCCGAATCTCCATCTTCGCCATCCTCAATTCTTCCTTAAGCTGTTGGTAAAGTTACTCGATGGGGGGCATCTTGCTTCAATTCGTAGAGAGCGTGCAAACAGGTCTTCACAGAGCTAAGTACACGTCACCACTGAAAGGACATAGGAAAGTATTGGTTTGGAAATAGGGTAGTTGATGAGTGGAACAGTCTACCTAGTTGGGTTATTGAGGCTAGGACTTTG